>NW_027101492.1:0-25263 GCF_035046505.1 Tiliqua scincoides
TCCCCGCCGTTACTCCGACTATCCTGACGCATATACCATCTGAAATACTTTATCATCAATTGGCTCACTAATTTCTCTAGTAGCCGTAATCATAATAATGTTTATCATTTGAGAAGCATTCGCTGCTAAACGAGAAGTTTTCGCCCTAGAACTAACAAACACAAACCTAGAATGACTTCACGGCTGCCCACCCCCTTATCACACTTACGAAGAACCAACATATGTACAAACAAACTCAAGAAAGGGAGGAATCGAACCGCCTTCTACTGGTTTCAAGCCAATCACATAGCCAAGATGCTTCTTTCTCATGAGACCCTAGTAAATTTATTATGTAGCCCTGTCAGAGCTAAGTTATAGGTTAGCCCCTATGGGCCTCATGATGGCACACCCCGCTCAACTCGGATTTCAAGACGCAGCATCTCCCATTATAGAAGAGCTCTTACATTTTCATGACCACGCCATTATAATTGTCTTCTTAATTAGTGCTTTAGTATTATACATTATTTC
This sequence comes from Tiliqua scincoides, assembly GCF_035046505.1. Classification (NCBI taxonomy): domain Eukaryota; kingdom Metazoa; phylum Chordata; class Lepidosauria; order Squamata; family Scincidae; genus Tiliqua; species Tiliqua scincoides. Next base: position 508 of record NW_027101492.1, read on the forward strand.
TTTAATAATAACAACAAAGCTAACACACACAAATACCATAGACGCCCAAGAAGTAGAAATAATCTGAACAATTCTTCCTGCAATCATTTTAATCTTAATTGCCCTCCCTTCCCTTCGCATTCTCTACCTCATAGATGAAATCAACAACCCACACCTAACTGTTAAAGCTCTCGGCCACCAATGATATTGGAGCTATGAGTACACAGACTATCAAGATCTCGCATTTGACTCTTACATAATTCCCTCACAAGACCTCCCTCAAGGACACCTCCGTCTATTAGAAGTAGATCACCGAATAGTAGTTCCAATAGAATCCCCAATTCGCATACTAATCTCCGCAGAAGATGTCCTGCACTCATGGGCCGTACCCGCCCTCGGCATTAAAACAGATGCCATTCCCGGACGACTAAATCAAACAACCTTTATCACTTCTCACCCAGGCTTGTTCTATGGACAATGCTCAGAAATCTGCGGATCTAACCACAGCTTCATGCCCATTGTAGTAGAAGCAATTCCACTAAAACACTTTGAAGACTGAACCACAACAATACTCACTGCATCACTAAGAAGCTTTTATCAGCGTTAGCCTTTTAAGCTAAAGAAGGAGACAACACCTGCCCCCTTAGTGATATGCCTCAATTAAACCCTGCCCCCTGATTAATAATCCTCCTACTTTCATGAACAATCTTATTAACAATTCTCCAAACCAAAACTTTAATAATAACCTCTCAAAATCTCCCAATCCAAAACACCCCCACACCTAAAGCCTCACCTTGAAACTGACCATGAATTTAAGCTTCTTCGACCAATTTTTAAGCCCACAACTCCTTGGAATCCCCCTTATCACCCTAGCAATAATCCTGCCACCAACCCTAATTTTTACAAAAACAAGCCGACTTATCTTAAATCGGCTAGAAACGGTACAAACATGAGCAATCTTTATATTTGTAAAACAACTTATATTACCCCTAAACAAACCAGGCCACAAATGAGCCGCACTCTTAACCTCACTTATATTATTCCTTCTCCTATTCAATTTGCTAGGACTTTTCCCTTATACATTCACCCCAACTACCCAGCTATCAATAAATATGGGTTTAGCAGTACCCTTATGACTAGCAACTGTATTAATTGGCTTACGCAATCAACCAACCCTTTCATTAGGCCACCTTCTACTCAGAAGGCACCCCAACCCCTCTCGTACCTGTTCTCATTATTATCGAAACAATTAGCCTACTCATTCGCCCTCTTGCACTAGGCGTTCGACTAACAGCCAACTTAACAGCAGGTCACCTGCTAATCCAACTTATTTCTACCGCCGTATTTGTAATACTACCCATAATAACTGCAACCGCAACACTAACCTTTATTGTCCTCTTACTTTTAACTATTCTAGAGGTCGCAGTAGCAATTATTCAAGCCTACGTCTTCACTTTACTATTAAGCCTATACCTACAAGAAAATACTTAATGATCCACCAAGCACATGCCTATCATATAGTAGACCAAAGCCCCTGGCCCCTAACAGGCGCAATCGCTGCCTTACTTATAACATCCGGACTCGCCGTCTGATTTCACTTCAACAATATACTATTAATGAATATCGGCCTAATTATCCTCCTTCTAACAATACTACAATGGTGGCGAGATATCACCCGTGAGGGAACCTTTCAAGGCCACCACACGGTCCCTGTACAAAAAGGCCTCCGATACGGGATAATCCTTTTTATTACATCAGAGGTCTTCTTTTTTATCGGCTTTTTCTGAGCTTTCTACCACTCAAGCCTGGCCCCAACCCCGGAGCTTGGGGGCTGTTGACCCCCTAGCGGAATTCACCCATTAAACCCATTTGAAGTACCCCTTCTAAACACAGCTGTACTCCTAGCCTCTGGTGTTACCGTAACATGAGCCCACCATTCTATTATAGAAAATAATCGAAAAGAAGCAATTCAAGCCCTTACACTAACCATTGCCTTGGGCCTTTACTTCACCGCCCTCCAAGCCATAGAATACTATGAAGCCCCTTTCGCTATTTCAGATAGCGTTTACGGGTCAACATTCTTTGTGGCAACAGGCTTCCATGGCCTCCACGTAATTATTGGATCAACTTTTTTAATTGTTTGCTTACTACGACAGATCATATATCACTTCACAACAAACCACCACTTCGGATTTGAAGCCGCCGCATGATACTGACATTTCGTAGACGTTGTATGACTGTTCCTTTACATCTCAATTTACTGATGAGGCTCTTGCTCTTTTAGTATCAACCAGTACAAGTGATTTCCAATCACTAAGCCTTAATAAAACCTTAAGAAAGAGTAATGAATATAACAACCATATTCTTAATTACAACAACCCTTATAGTTATCTTAATTACTATTAGCTTTTGATTACCACAAATATCACCAGACACAGAAAAACTCTCCCCATATGAATGCGGCTTCGACCCATTAGGAACCGCCCGTCTACCATTCTCGCTTCGATTCTTCCTAGTTGCAATCCTATTTCTTCTATTCGACCTAGAAATTGCGCTACTCCTTCCGATCCCATGAGCCATAAACCTTATACAACCAACAACCACTTTAATCTGAATATCCGCAATCATTATTCTTCTAACACTAGGCTTAATTTACGAATGATTAGCAGGGGGGCTAGAGTGGGCAGAGTAGGCAGTTAGTATAAATAAAACAACTAATTTCGACTTAGTAGCCCCAGGTTTTAACCCTGGACTGCCATATGACAACATATTTTACCTTTTCCTCTGCCTTCGTACTCGGAATTTTAGGGTTGGCCCTACACCGAACACACTTAGTTTCCGCACTACTCTGTATCGAAGCCATAATATTAGCCCTCTTTATAGCACTTACAGCATTCTCATCTACACTACAACTCCCCTCCACAAACATTTCTCCCATTCTCCTCCTTGCTTTTTCTGCCTGTGAAGCAGGAACTGGCCTCGCCTTATTAGTGGCAACCTCTCGAACACATGGCTCGGACCATCTTAAAAACCTAAACCTCTTACAATGCTAAAAATTCTTTTACCTACCCTTATATTAATTCCAACAGCCCTTCTATCAAAACAAAACATCCTTTTCACAATATACACCTCCTACTCAATACTACTTGCACTAATAAGTCTAGTCTGATTTAAGTATCCTCTAAACCCTAGCATAATATTCTCCTCTTCCTACCTAAACATTGACTCAATTTCCGCCCCATTAATAATCCTTTCCTGCTGACTTCTCCCACTAATAGCCCTAGCTAGCCAAAACCACCTCCAACACGAACCTCTTGCTCGAAAACGAAACTTTTTAGTAGTCATTACAACCCTACAAGTTGCCCTATTATTAACATTCTCCGCAACCGAATTCACCCTATTTTACATTATATTCGAAACAACATTAATTCCCACCCTCATTGTTATTACACGATGGGGAAACCAAGCCGAGCGACTTTCCGCAGGGACATACTTTCTATTTTACACACTTGCTGGATCTCTCCCCCTATTAGTTGCTATTCTATTTTAAACACTAAATACTCCAACATTTCAATAGTAATAATAAACCTAATTCAACCAGAAACCCCCCACTCATGAACAAATAACATACTATGACTTGCCTGCTTAATCGCCTTCCTAGTGAAAATGCCTTTATATGGCCTCCACCTCTGACTCCCAAAAGCCCATGTGGAAGCCCCTATCGCTGGCTCAATGGTTCTGGCTGCAATTTTACTGAAACTCGGAGGCTACGGTATCATTCGAATCACCCCCCTACTAAACCCACTCTCAACAAAACTATACTACCCCTTTATTATTCTAGCCATTTGAGGCATCATCATAACCAGCTCAATCTGCCTACGACAAACTGACTTAAAATCTTTAATCGCTTACTCATCAGTAAGCCACATAGGCCTCGTAATTGCAGCCGCTTTGATTCAAACCCCATGAAGCCTAACAGGAGCAATTTTACTGATAATTGCCCACGGCCTTACCTCATCAATACTATTTTGTCTAGCAAACACAAACTATGAACGCACCCATAGCCGAACACTCCTTCTAGCCCGCGGCCTGCAACTTATTCTTCCTCTAACAATATCCTGGTGGCTTATAGCTAACTTAATAAATATGGCCCTCCCCCCCACAATTAATCTCACAGGCGAACTTCTAATCATAACATCATTATTCAACTGGTCCCCCCTAACAATCCTCATAACAGGAGTAGGCACTCTCTTAACAGCCACCTACTCACTTCATATATTTTTAACAACCCAACGAGGAAAGCTCCCACAACACGCTATCCAAACAAACCCGACATACACCCGAGAACACCTGCTACTGGTCCTACACATCCTCCCGATACTTATACTTATAATAAAACCCGAACTAATCATAGGCCCCCTTCCTTGTTGTCATAGTTTAACAAAAACATTAGAATGTGGATCTAAAAATAGAAGTTCAAACCTTCTTAATGACCGAGGGGTATTGTATACAAAGAACTGCTAACTCTGCGTCCTGGGATTAACCCCCCAGACTCCTCACTTTTAAAGGATCAGAGTTTAATCCATTGGTCTTAGGAGCCAAAATTCTTGGTGCAATTCCAAGTAAAAGTACATGCACAACATCCCCCACACCACCATAGCCGCTACCTTTCTATTCCTAATAATTCCCATCACAATAACCCTATACCCTCTACAAAACCAATGACACCTCTCCCATGTAAAGGTAGCTGTGCAAACAGCATTTTTTACCAGCATAATCCCCCTGTTTATCTTCATTAACTATGGACTAGAATTCACAACTACAAACATCCACTGAATCAACATCTCTAATTTTAGCATCAACATTAGCTTCATGCTAGACACCTACGCAATTACATTTTTACCCATCGCACTCTTTGTCACATGATCCATCTTGGAGTTTGCCGCATGATATATGACCTCAGACCCCTTTATCAACCGATTTTTTAAGTATCTTCTCCTATTCTTACTAGCTATATTAATTCTTGTTACCGCAAATAATATCTTCCAGCTTTTTATTGGGTGGGAGGGGGTTGGAATTATATCCTTTCTATTAATCGGGTGATGATTCTCACGTTCCGACGCAAACTCATCCGCCCTACAGGCAGTCATTTATAACCGAGTTGGGGATATTGGCCTTATCCTAACAATAGCCTGACTTGCTATAAACACAACCACCTGAGAATTTCATCAACTATTTACTAACCCAAACTCAGTCACCCTTGTCCCCCTCTTGGGTTTAATCTTAGCTGCCGCAGGAAAGTCTGCCCAATTTGGCCTTCACCCATGATTACCAGCAGCCATAGAAGGTCCTACTCCCGTCTCTGCCTTACTCCACTCCAGCACAATGGTTGTGGCAGGTGTATTCCTACTAATTCGCCTCCACCCCCTATTAGAAACAAACACAACAGCCCTATCCACCTGCCTTTGTCTAGGTGCAATAACAACCTTATTCACAGCAATTTGTGCCCTCACACAAAACGATATTAAAAAAATCATCGCCTTCTCAACCTCAAGCCAGCTTGGGTTGATAATGGTCACCGTAGGATTAAACCAACCACAACTAGCCTTCTTTCATATTTCAACCCACGCATTCTTTAAAGCCATGTTATTCCTCTGTTCTGGGTCGATCATTCATAATTTATCAGACGAACAGGACATCCGAAAGATAGGAGGCATTAACAAAGCAATACCCGTTACCACCTCCTGCCTAACCATCGGCAGCCTTGCCCTAATAGGAACCCCCTTTCTATCCGGCTTTTTCTCAAAAGACACCATCATCGAAACAATAAATACCTCCTACCTTAACGCCTGAGCCCTAATACTAACTCTCACAGCAACGGCCCTAACGGCCGCCTACAGCCTACGACTAATCTTCTACGTACAAATAAACACCTCCCGAGGGAACACTCTTGTCATCATTTCCGAAAACAATAAAACCCTAACCAACCCCCTTGTTCGCCTCGCAACAGGAAGCATTTTAACTGGCTTACTCCTTATCTCCTCTGTTCTTCCAATCAAAACAACAGCATTAACCATATCAACAAACATAAAACTGTCCGCATTACTCGTAACAATCTTAGGCCTTTTATATGCTTTAGAACTAGCCACCCAAACAACAACACTCTTGACTCCAAAACATAATAAGTTAAACAACTTCTCAAACCAACTAGGATTCTTCAACATAATCATTCACCGAACCCACCCAAACATTTCACTCATACAAGGACAAAACCTTGCCTCACACCTAAACGACCAACTATGGTATGAAAAAATTGGTCCAAAAATACTAACAATAACCAACACCCCCATGGTCAACAGCATTTCTACTGCCAACAAAGGTCTTATTAAAGCCTACTTAATCATATTTGTCCTATTTATGACCTCGGTGCTCATTTTTATTTTAATCTAATTACCCGCAAAGCCCCCCGCGCCAACCCACGTGACAGCTCTAACGCAACAAATAAAGCCAGCAATAAGCCTCACCCGGAAATTAATAAACAGCCACCCCCCCATGAATATAACAAAGACACCCCACTAAAGTCCGCACGAACAAAATGTAACCCTACACAATCAACCCCAACAACTCCAAACCCCTCCACCACCCACCCCCCACCAAATACCACAAACAACACCGTCACCAAAACAAAATACCCCCCAACATACAACCCAACAGACCAGCTCCCCCATGTCTCAGGGTAGGGCTCAGCCGCCAACGCTACAGAATAAGCAAATACCACCAACATTCCCCCTAAATAAATCAAAAATAAGACCAAAGAAACAAAAGAACTACCCAATCAAACCAACACACCACACCCAACGGCAGCAGCAACCACCAACCCAACCGCACCATAAAGCGGGGATGGGTTTGAGGCAACAGCCACCAACCCCCCCAATAAACAAAAAGATAATAAAAAAATAAAATAAACCATAATTTTTGCCTGGACTTTAACCAAGACCTGCGGCACGAAAAACCACTGTTGTATTCAACTACAAAAACTAATGACCCACAACCTACGAAAAACTCACCCAATCCTAAAGATTGTAAACAACACATTCATTGACCTCCCCACCCCATCAAATATCTCAGCATGATGAAATTTTGGCTCACTACTTGGATTTTGTCTAATCGCACAAGTCCTAACTGGCCTATTCCTTGCTATACACTACACAGCAGACATCTCTTCAGCATTTTCATCAATCGCACACATTTGTCGAGACGTACAATACGGGTGGCTAATCCGAAACCTGCACGCCAATGGGGCCTCCATATTCTTTATTTGCATTTACCTCCATATCGGACGGGGCTTATACTACGGCTCTTACATATACAAAGAAACCTGAAACATTGGGGTCGTTCTTCTTCTCCTTGTAATGGCAACAGCCTTTGTGGGCTACGTACTTCCATGGGGCCAGATATCTTTTTGAGGGGCCACCGTCATTACTAACCTTCTTTCAGCAATTCCCTATATCGGAACAACCTTGGTAGAATGAATCTGGGGAGGGTTCTCAGTAGACAACGCAACACTCACCCGATTCTTTTCATTCCATTTTATTCTGCCATTTATTATCATGGGAACCTCTATACTTCACCTCCTTTTCCTCCACGAAACAGGATCAAATAACCCCACAGGCCTAAACTCCAACACAGACAAAATCCCATTTCACCCTTATTACACCTATAAAGACCTTTTAGGCCTAACATTATTAATCTTCGTTCTCCTCCTACTAGCCCTCTTCTCCCCAAACTTACTAGGAGACCCAGAAAACTTTACCCCTGCAAACCCCTTAGTCACGCCACCACACATTAAACCCGAGTGATACTTCCTCTTTGCCTACGCTATCCTACGCTCAATCCCAAATAAATTAGGAGGCGTTCTTGCCTTATTATTTTCAATCCTAATCCTAATCTTCGTACCCATACTCCATACATCAAAGCAACGAGGAAACACCTTCCGGCCCCTATCCCAAGGGGTCTTTTGACTCCTTATATCAAATATCATTATCCTCACGTGAATCGGAGGACAGCCCGTAGAGGACCCCTTCATCATCATCGGACAAATTGCCTCAATACTCTACTTTGCTATTTTCCTCCTCCTCATACCAATTACAGCCAAACTAGAAGATAAAATACTCAAATGATAGCCCCACTCTAAGCCTTAGTAGCTTAATAGACAAAGCATTGGTCTTGTAAGCCAAAGATGGGAACTAAGACCCCCTAAGGCATCAGAGAGAGGGGACTCAAACCCCCACCGCTAGTCCCCAAAACTAGCATTCTAACTTTAAACTACCCCCTGGCGGCTTTTTTGTCCTCTACCTCAATTCACCCGTATCTGGCCGCCCCTGGCGGCTTTTTTGCCCTCTACCTCAATTCACCCGTATCTGGCCGCCCCTGGCGGCTTTTTTGTCCTCTACCTCAATTCACCCGTATCTGGCCGCCCCTGGCGGCTTTTTTGTCCTCTACCTCAATTCACCCGTATCTGGCCGCCCCTGGCGGCTTTTTTGTCCTCTACCTCAATTCACCCGTATCTGGCCGCCCCTGGCGGCTTTTTTGTCCTCTACCTCAATTCACCCGTATCTGGCCGCCCCTGGCGGCTTTTTTGTCCTCTACCTCAATTCACCCGTATCTGGCCGCCCCTGGCGGCTTTTTTGTCCTCTACCTCAATTCACCCGTATCTGGCCGCCCCTGGCGGCTTTTTTGTCCTCTACCTCAATTCACCCGTATCTGGCCGCCCCTGGCGGCTTTTTATTGCTTTGCTGGTGATCTTACACATACTATGTATAATCGGACATTCACCTCTTGTCCTCATGCATATCATATCCGGTTAATCAGTCAATGATCAATCACAAACTAAGAATAATCGAACAATTAATTTTCAACCTCATGCATATCACAAAAGACTTCAAATTAAGGTTCTAAGACATACTATGTATAATCGGACATTTACCTCTTGTCCACACGCATATCACAACAGACAGATTATTAATGATTTCATACTTACAACACATCTCGAATATTTTCCTCTTTCACACATGCAGATCATAGAAGATTAGATTAGAATGATCTAGCACATATTATGTATAATTGGACATTTGCCCTCTTCGCCTCACGCATATCATGAGGACACTACCCTCTCCCAACCATGCCCATTAGATGCCATCACCCTTCTCCCCTGCTGCTCTCTTGCTCGACAGTTATCTATTATATTCTGCCATCTCCGAGAAACCAGCAATCCCTTAATGACGTGTACTCCCGTTACTAGCCCCGTGGGACACACGGAGTACGTTGGCTATTTCTCACTTTTTCCAAGGCCTCTGGTTCCTACCTCAGGGGCGGTCAAAGGATTCCCAACACTTTCTCACTTTTAACGATGCTTCTGGTTGGTGCATAATGTACACTTTGCCGAGAAATCATAGCATCCCGACCCCCAATGCATCTGGCCTTTTTTATTTTTTTTGGGGGAGTGGATCTCAGAGCCGCTTGCTAAAGTGGTCGCCTACAATTTGCCGTCCGATCTGGACCTACGGTGCACGTGATAAACGTTCCCACGTATAGAGCACGCGATTTCGTTTAATGCTTGAATGACATAAAATTAGTAACAAACGTGTTAAAACGTACGAAAAAGCACCTGTGAACACATGCGACGCAGGTGAAAATACAAGTGCAAATGTGTGCGCAGACGTGGACGTGGGCACGCGGGCGCGCCTGCAGCGCACGTATGTTTGCAAGCGCAAACGTGCGCAGACGTGGACGTGAGCACGCGGGCGCGCCTGCAGCGCACGTGCGTTTGCGAGTGCAGGCATGTGCGCGGGCGCGTTCACAGACGCAGACATGTACACAGGTGCAGGCGCACCCACAACGCAGGTGTCGGTGTAGGTGTAGGTGCGGACGTTCAGCTTGATACACGTAAATAAATACAACTTAATTTTTATGGCAAACCCCCCTACCCCCCTTACCGGTAATTTCTCACTTAGTCAGATTTACTCCTGCCAAACCCCTAAAACAGGATCTGACCAAACTAAAACTACCGGTTGTCCACGACCAGTTCATGCATTCTACAGATTGTAAATGCAGTCGTGGATACTAATATCAGTGCCGTAATGCATATTTACAACATGATTATATATACATTTTTTTTATCTTTTATACAAAAATTTTATGTTATTGTAGCTTAAAATTTTTAAAGCGAAGCACTGAAGATGCTGAGATGGGTGAGTCAAATTTCCCCAAAAACACAAAGTTTTGGTCCTAAACTTGCCATTGTTTTTAATCAAAATTACACATGCAAGCCTCCACACCCCAGTGAGAATGCCCACACAACCCCGAATAGCCAAGTGGAGCAGGTATCAGGATCTCTAACAAACCGAAGCCCACAACACCTTGCTACGCCACACCCACACGGGTACTCAGCAGTGAATAACATTAAGAAATAAGCGAAAGCTTGACTTAGCTATGATTAAGTTTGGCCGGTAAATTTCGTGCCAGCCACCGCGGTTATACGAAAGGCCAAAAACAATGACCCTCGGCGTAAAGCGTGACCAGAATAATGTCAAAAAAATTGAAGGAAAACCAAGCCAAGACTGTAAAATATATTGGCACAAGAACTCCACCAATAAAATGCCTTCAAATAAAAGACTATTCAACCTCACTAAAGCTAGGAAACAAACTAGGATTAGATACCCTACTATGCCTAGCCCTAAACATAGATGGTTAAACACACAAAACCATTCGCCAGAGAACTACAAGCGAAAAGCTCGAAACTCAAAGGACTTGGCGGTGCTCCACATCATCCTAGAGGAGCCTGTCCTATAATCGATACCCCACGCTTTACCCCACCATTCTTTGCAACTCAGCCTATATACCGCCGTCGTCAGCTTACCCTGTGAAAGAAACAAAGTAGGCAAAAAAGTTTACAACTAACACGTCAGGTCAAGGTGTAGCAGATAGAATGGAAGAGATGGGCTACATTTTCTGCCACAGAAAAATACGAAAGGTGTAATGAAACACACACCCAAAGGAGGATTTAGAAGTAAGCTAAATAAGAGTCTTTATCTTAAATTTGCTCTGGAGCGCGCACACACCGCCCGTCACTCTCATCGTCCAAAAATAAACTTAACATATAAAAATACTAACAATATAGATGAGGCAAGTCGTAACAAGGTAAGCGCACCGGAAGGCGTGCTTGGAACAACAACCAGTAGCTTAAAACAAAGCATTCAACTTACAATTGAAAAATGTTAGTGAGATCCTAACCTTTTTGAGCCAAACAACTAGCCCAATCACATAAACAAATCCTCTCATTAACAAAATAAATCATTCGACAAAACTAGTATATGTGATAGAACCTAACCAAAACGGCGCAACAGAAAAAGTACCGCAAGGGAACCCTGAAAGAATAATGAAACACACAAGCAAAACAAAGCAAAGATAAACCCTTGTACCTCTTGCATCATGGTCCAGCCAGAATAAAACAGACAAAGAGAACTTCAGCCTGTACCCCCGAAACCAAGTGAGCTACTACAAGACAACTGTAAGAGTGCACCCATCTCTGTGGCAAAAGAGTGGGAAGATCTAGTAGTAGCGGTGAAAAGCCAAACGAACTTGGTGATAGCTGGTTGCTCAATAAATGAATTTTAGTTCAACTTTAGGTTACTTCCAGCAAACAATAGCACGCATTTTAACCTAAAAGGTATTCAATGGGGGTACAGCCCCATTGAAATAGGATACAACCTGACTTAGAGAGAAAGCAACATAACCTACGCCCAGTAGGCCCTAAAGCAGCCACCAGTAAACACAGCGTCACAGCACAAAGACAATAAATCCCCCCTGTGTCTGCCACCTCCTAAAAACCTACCGAGCCACACTATTATTATAGACAAACTAATGCTAGAACTAGTAACAAGAAGCCCTTCTCTTAAGCACCCCCTTGACCCAGAAATAGAAAACCTACTGGACATTAACAGACCAAAACAGGAACAACAATTAAACAGCCAAAACTGTTACAAAAACTGTCAACCCGACACCGGTGTGCTAAAAAGATAGATTAAAAGCTGTAAAAGGAATTCAGCAAAACCTTGTCCCAACTGTTTACCAAAAACATAGCCTTTAGCTAAACAAGTATTAAAGGTCCTGCCTGCCCAGTGAAACTTTTAAACGGCCGCGGTATCCTAACCGTGCAAAGGTAGCGTAATCACTTGTCTTCTAAATAAAGACTAGTATGAACGGCTAAATGAGGACAAACCTGTCTCTTATAGCTAATCAGTGAAACTGATCTCCCAGTACAAAAGCTGGGATAAACACATAAGACGAGAAGACCCTGTGGAGCTTAAAACGACCGCTAATAAGCACCACTAATGCCCCTAGCCCATAGTTTTAAGTTGGGGCGACTTCGGAACAAAACAAAACTTCCGAGCACAGAACCACCACTTCTCACCAAGGCTAACAAGCCAAAGTACAAAGCCGACCCAGTCATACTGACCAACGAACCAAGTTACCCCAGGGATAACAGCGCTATCTTCTTCAAGAGTCCCTATCGACAAGAAGGTTTACGACCTCGATGTTGGATCAGGACACCCAAATGGCGTAGCCGCTATTAAAGGTTCGTTTGTTCAACGATTAACAGTCCTACGTGATCTGAGTTCAGACCGGAGCAATCCAGGTCGGTTTCTATCTATGACGCTTACTTCTTCAGTACGAAAGGACAAAGAAGAGAGGACCAATATTATAAACACGTCCTTAAAACTAGCTGAACAAAACTCAAGCTAAACAAAGCACCTAGAACACCCCCAGACAAGGGGTAATTATTAGGGTGGCAGAGCCAGGTGAATGCAAAAGACCTAAGATCTTTCTACTAGATGTTCAAATCATCTCCCTAATACATGAATGCATTACTCTTATATATCATTAATCCCCTATTATATATTATTCCCATCTTACTAGCTGTTGCCTTCCTTACACTACTGGAACGAAAAGTGCTCGGTTATATACAACTACGAAAAGGCCCTAACATCATTGGCCCTTATGGGCTATTACAACCATTTGCAGACGGCATTAAACTGTTTATTAAAGAACCCTTACGCCCCTCCTCTTCCTCTCCTGCCCTCTTCATCATAACCCCGACCTTAGCCCTATTTCTAGCCCTTATAATTTGAACCCCCCTCCCAATACCGGCCACCTTAGCAGACATAAACCTAGGCCTTCTCTTCATACTAGCCCTCTCAAGCATAGCAGTATATTCTATTCTATGATCAGGGTGGGCATCCAACTCAAAATACCCATTAATTGGCGCCCTACGTGCGGTAGCACAAACAATCTCATACGAGGTCACCCTGGGAATTATTTTACTAACCATTATTATCCTTACAGGGGGCTTCACTCTACAAATACTCTCAATTACACAAGAACACCAATGACTACTAATTTCATCATGACCTCTTGCCATAATATGGTTTATCTCAACACTAGCAGAAACAAACCGGGCCCCCTTTGATTTAACAGAAGGAGAATCAGAGCTTGTCTCTGGCTTTAATGTAGAGTATGCCGCTGGCCCATTCGCCCTATTTTTCCTAGCTGAATATGCAAACATCATACTAATAAATACCCTAACCTGCATCCTTTTCCTAAACCCAGGAACCTCCCTACCCCCAGACGTGTTCACAATAAACCTAATATTAAAAACAACTATCCTGACAATCATATTCTTATGAACTCGCGCCTCATACCCTCGTTTTCGTTACGACCAACTTATACACCTCTTATGAAAAAATTTCTTACCCCTAACCCTCGCTCTATTAATGTGGCATGCCTCTTTCCCAACAATATTATCAGGACTCCCCCCACAATAAACCAGGAAATATGCCCGAATCCCCAAGGATTACTTTGATAGAGTAAAACACAGGGGTTAAAATCCCCTTATTTCCTTCTTCTCGAAGCACTAGAAAAACAGGACACGAACCTGCACCAAAAGACTCAAAATCTTATGTACTTCATTATACTATTTTCTAGTAAAGTCAGCTAATTAAGCTTTCGGGCCCATACCCCGAAAATGTTGGTTAAAATCCTTCCTATACTAATGAACCCAATCATATCTTCACTGATTCTCTCAAGCGTAGCAACCGGCTCCATCATTACCCTATCAAGCACACACTGACTCCTTGCCTGAATCGGATTAGAACTAAATACCCTAGCCATTATTCCCCTTATCGCCAAACAACACCATCCCCGTGCAACTGAAGCCGCTACAAAATATTTCCTTACCCAAGCTGCTGCCTCAGCCACACTCCTATTCGCCAGCACAATCAATGCCTGATCCACCAGCACCTGAGACATTTCACAACTCACAAACCAACCTGCCTGCATCATAATAACAATAGCTCTAGCCATAAAACTAGGCCTAGCCCCCCTGCATTTCTGACTACCAGAAGTCCTACAAGGCACAACACTAAAAACAGCACTAATCATTACAACTTGACAAAAACTCGCCCCCCTCGCCCTACTTTATATAGCCGCCCCCGCTATCCACCCAAATACACTTCTAATTATAGGGCTACTGTCAACCTTGACCGGAGGGTGGGGAGGCATAAACCAAACACAGACACGAAAAATCATAGCATTCTCATCAATTGCCCACCTAGGTTGAATAGCTACAATTCTCACACTAAGCTCAAACTTAATACTCCTCAACCTATTTTTATACCTCATAATAACAACTACTGCCTTTATAATCCTTATCTTCATCACAGCAAAAAACATTAAAGATTTAACCACCTCTTGAACAATTTCCCCCTCAACCATAGCACTTATATTTTTACTACTAATATCTCTAGGAGGGCTCCCCCCGCTAACAGGCTTTATCCCAAAATGGTTAATTTTACAAGAATTAACAACCCACAACCTATCAATGACCGCAGCCCTACTTGCCCTCTCCGCTCTATTAAGCCTATTCTTTTACTTACGACTATCTTACATCACAACCCTCACAGTGTTCCCAACCACCACACAAACAACACACAAATGACGATTCCAACCTAAACTAAGTACAACCACAATCTCAACCCTCTTACTACCATCCTTACTCCTCTTACCCCTAACCCCAATGATACTTTAAGAGGCTTAGGTTAACAAAACCAAGGGCCTTCAAAGCCCTAAATAAGAGTTCAACCCTCCTAGCCCCTGAAGGCATGTAAAACTTTAACTTACATCTCCTGATTGCAACTCAGGCACTTTAATTAAGCTAAAACCTCCCAGACAGACGGGCCTCGATCCCGTAAATTTCTAGTTAACAGCTAAACGCCCCATCCAGCGGGCTTCAATCTGAGCTTCTTCTAAAAAAAGAAGCTCCGGCACACCTTTGGTGTGCTTCTCTAGATTTGCACTCTAGCGTGAATCACCACGAAGCTATTGTGATAAGAGTGGGACTGGCACCCACCTATACAGGGCTACAACCTGCCACCTACTATCGGCCATCTTACCTGTGACCATTAATCGTTGATTCTTCTCAACCAACCACAAAGATATCGGCACCTTATACTTAATCTTCGGAGCTTGAGCAGGAATAGTTGGTACAGCACTTAGCCTGTTAATTCGGGCTGAACTAAGTCAACCTGGCGCCCTGCTAGGCGATGATCAGATCTATAACGTCATTGTAACAGCCCATGCTTTTGTCATAATTTTCTTTATAGTAATGCCTGTAATAATCGGCGGGTTCGGAAATTGACTAGTCCCCCTAATAATTGGGGCGCCAGATATGGCCTTCCCACGAATAAACAACATGAGTTTTTGACTTCTCCCTCCTTCTCTATTACTGCTACTTGCATCCTCGGGGGTGGAAGCCGGGGCCGGCACCGGGTGAACCGTCTACCCTCCCTTAGCCGGGAACTTAGCCCATGCCGGGGCCTCTGTAGATCTAACCATCTTCTCCCTCCACCTCGCGGGAGTCTCCTCAATTCTTGGGGCCATTAACTTTATTACTACCTGCATCAACATAAAACCACCCTCCATAACCCAATACCAAACCCCTCTATTCGTATGATCAGTAATAATCACGGCAGTTCTACTTTTACTATCACTACCCGTCCTTGCCGCCGGTATCACAATACTACTAACAGACCGAAATTTAAACACATCTTTCTTCGATCCTGCAGGTGGGGGGGACCCAATTTTATACCAACATCTGTTTTGGTTCTTTGGTCACCCAGAAGTCTACATTTTGATTCTTCCTGGCTTTGGAATAATCTCACACATTGTAACCTATTATGCTGGAAAAAAAGAACCTTTCGGCTACATGGGTATAGTATGAGCCATAATATCTATCGGCTTCTTAGGCTTTATCGTATGAGCCCACCACATATTTACCGTTGGAATGGATGTCGATACCCGAGCATATTTCACTTCCGCCACAATAATCATCGCAATTCCAACAGGTGTAAAGGTATTTAGCTGGCTCGCAACTTTACATGGGGGCATAATCAAATGAGATGCTGCCATACTCTGGGCCCTGGGCTTCATTTTCCTATTTACTGTGGGAGGCCTAACAGGCATTGTACTTGCCAACTCATCCTTAGACATTGTTCTTCATGACACATATTACGTCGTAGCTCATTTCCACTATGTATTATCCATAGGTGCCGTATTTGCAATCATAGGAGGCTTTGTACATTGATTTCCCCTATTTTCAGGCTATACACTTCATCAAACTTGAACAAAAGTCCAATTTGGTGTCATATTTGCCGGGGTTAATCTGACCTTCTTCCCTCAACACTTCCTTGGGCTATCAGGAATGCCCCGCCGTTACTCCGACTATCCTGACGCATATACCATCTGAAATACTTTATCATCAATTGGCTCACTAATTTCTCTAGTAGCCGTAATCATAATAATGTTTATCATTTGAGAAGCATTCGCAGCTAAACGAGAAGTTTTCGCCCTAGAACTAACAAACACAAACCTAGAATGACTTCACGGCTGCCCACCCCCTTATCACACTTACGAAGAACCAACATATGTACAAACAAACTCAAGAAAGGGAGGAATCGAACCGCCTTCTACTGGTTTCAAGCCAATCACATAGCCAAGATGCTTCTTTCTCATGAGACCCTAGTAAATTTATTATGTAGCCCTGTCAGAGCTAAGTTATAGGTTAGCCCCTATGGGCCTCATGATGGCACACCCCGCTCAACTCGGATTTCAAGACGCAGCATCTCCCATTATAGAAGAGCTCTTACATTTTCATGACCACGCCATTATAATTGTCTTCTTAATTAGTGCTTTAGTATTATACATTATTTCTTTAATAATAACAACAAAGCTAACACACACAAATACCATAGACGCCCAAGAAGTAGAAATAATCTGAACAATTCTTCCTGCAATCATTTTAATCTTAATTGCCCTCCCTTCCCTTCGCATTCTCTACCTCATAGATGAAATCAACAACCCACACCTAACTGTTAAAGCTCTCGGCCACCAATGATATTGGAGCTATGAGTACACAGACTATCAAGATCTCGCATTTGACTCTTACATAATTCCCTCACAAGACCTCCCTCAAGGACACCTCCGTCTATTAGAAGTAGATCACCGAATAGTAGTTCCAATAGAATCCCCAATTCGCATACTAATCTCCGCAGAAGATGTCCTGCACTCATGGGCCGTACCCGCCCTCGGCATTAAAACAGATGCCATTCCCGGACGACTAAATCAAACAACCTTTATCACTTCTCACCCAGGCTTGTTCTATGGACAATGCTCAGAAATCTGCGGATCTAACCACAGCTTCATGCCCATTGTAGTAGAAGCAATTCCACTAAAACACTTTGAAGACTGAACCACAACAATACTCACTGCATCACTAAGAAGCTTTTATCAGCGTTAGCCTTTTAAGCTAAAGAAGGAGACAACACCTGCCCCCTTAGTGATATGCCTCAATTAAACCCTGCCCCCTGATTAATAATCCTCCTACTTTCATGAACAATCTTATTAACAATTCTCCAAACCAAAACTTTAATAATAACCTCTCAAAATCTCCCAATCCAAAACACCCCCACACCTAAAGCCTCACCTTGAAACTGACCATGAATTTAAGCTTCTTCGACCAATTTTTAAGCCCACAACTCCTTGGAATCCCCCTTATCACCCTAGCAATAATCCTGCCACCAACCCTAATTTTTACAAAAACAAGCCGACTTATCTTAAATCGGCTAGAAACGGTACAAACATGAGCAATCTTTATATTTGTAAAACAACTTATATTACCCCTAAACAAACCAGGCCACAAATGAGCCGCACTCTTAACCTCACTTATATTATTCCTTCTCCTATTCAATTTGCTAGGACTTTTCCCTTATACATTCACCCCAACTACCCAGCTATCAATAAATATGGGTTTAGCAGTACCCTTATGACTAGCAACTGTATTAATTGGCTTACGCAATCAACCAACCCTTTCATTAGGCCACCTTCTACCAGAAGGCACCCCAACCCCTCTCGTACCTGTTCTCATTATTATCGAAACAATTAGCCTACTCATTCGCCCTCTTGCACTAGGCGTTCGACTAACAGCCAACTTAACAGCAGGTCACCTGCTAATCCAACTTATTTCTACCGCCGTATTTGTAATACTACCCATAATAACTGCAACCGCAACACTAACCTTTATTGTCCTCTTACTTTTAACTATTCTAGAGGTCGCAGTAGCAATTATTCAAGCCTACGTCTTCACTTTACTATTAAGCCTATACCTACAAGAAAATACTTAATGATCCACCAAGCACATGCCTATCATATAGTAGACCAAAGCCCCTGGCCCCTAACAGGCGCAATCGCTGCCTTACTTATAACATCCGGACTCGCCGTCTGATTTCACTTCAACAATATACTATTAATGAATATCGGCCTAATTATCCTCCTTCTAACAATACTACAATGGTGGCGAGATATCACCCGTGAGGGAACCTTTCAAGGCCACCACACGGTCCCTGTACAAAAAGGCCTCCGATACGGGATAATCCTTTTTATTACATCAGAGGTCTTCTTTTTTATCGGCTTTTTCTGAGCTTTCTACCACTCAAGCCTGGCCCCAACCCCGGAGCTTGGGGGCTGTTGACCCCCTAGCGGAATTCACCCATTAAACCCATTTGAAGTACCCCTTCTAAACACAGCTGTACTCCTAGCCTCTGGTGTTACCGTAACATGAGCCCACCATTCTATTATAGAAAATAATCGAAAAGAAGCAATTCAAGCCCTTACACTAACCATTGCCTTGGGCCTTTACTTCACCGCCCTCCAAGCCATAGAATACTATGAAGCCCCTTTCGCTATTTCAGATAGCGTTTACGGGTCAACATTCTTTGTGGCAACAGGCTTCCATGGCCTCCACGTAATTATTGGATCAACTTTTTTAATTGTTTGCTTACTACGACAGATCATATATCACTTCACAACAAACCACCACTTCGGATTTGAAGCCGCCGCATGATACTGACATTTCGTAGACGTTGTATGACTGTTCCTTTACATCTCAATTTACTGATGAGGCTCTTGCTCTTTTAGTATCAACCAGTACAAGTGATTTCCAATCACTAAGCCTTAATAAAACCTTAAGAAAGAGTAATGAATATAACAACCATATTCTTAATTACAACAACCCTTATAGTTATCTTAATTACTATTAGCTTTTGATTACCACAAATATCACCAGACACAGAAAAACTCTCCCCATATGAATGCGGCTTCGACCCATTAGGAACCGCCCGTCTACCATTCTCGCTTCGATTCTTCCTAGTTGCAATCCTATTTCTTCTATTCGACCTAGAAATTGCGCTACTCCTTCCGATCCCATGAGCCATAAACCTTATACAACCAACAACCACTTTAATCTGAATATCCGCAATCATTATTCTTCTAACACTAGGCTTAATTTACGAATGATTAGCAGGGGGGCTAGAGTGGGCAGAGTAGGCAGTTAGTATAAATAAAACAACTAATTTCGACTTAGTAGCCCCAGGTTTTAACCCTGGACTGCCATATGACAACATATTTTACCTTTTCCTCTGCCTTCGTACTCGGAATTTTAGGGTTGGCCCTACACCGAACACACTTAGTTTCCGCACTACTCTGTATCGAAGCCATAATATTAGCCCTCTTTATAGCACTTACAGCATTCTCATCTACACTACAACTCCCCTCCACAAACATTTCTCCCATTCTCCTCCTTGCTTTTTCTGCCTGTGAAGCAGGAACTGGCCTCGCCTTATTAGTGGCAACCTCTCGAACACATGGCTCGGACCATCTTAAAAACCTAAACCTCTTACAATGCTAAAAATTCTTTTACCTACCCTTATATTAATTCCAACAGCCCTTCTATCAAAACAAAACATCCTTTTCACAATATACACCTCCTACTCAATACTACTTGCACTAATAAGTCTAGTCTGATTTAAGTATCCTCTAAACCCTAGCATAATATTCTCCTCTTCCTACCTAAACATTGACTCAATTTCCGCCCCATTAATAATCCTTTCCTGCTGACTTCTCCCACTAATAGCCCTAGCTAGCCAAAACCACCTCCAACACGAACCTCTTGCTCGAAAACGAAACTTTTTAGTAGTCATTACAACCCTACAAGTTGCCCTATTATTAACATTCTCCGCAACCGAATTCACCCTATTTTACATTATATTCGAAACAACATTAATTCCCACCCTCATTGTTATTACACGATGGGGAAACCAAGCCGAGCGACTTTCCGCAGGGACATACTTTCTATTTTACACACTTGCTGGATCTCTCCCCCTATTAGTTGCTATTCTATTTTTAAACACTAAATACTCCAACATTTCAATAGTAATAATAAACCTAATTCAACCAGAAACCCCCCACTCATGAACAAATAACATACTATGACTTGCCTGCTTAATCGCCTTCCTAGTGAAAATGCCTTTATATGGCCTCCACCTCTGACTCCCAAAAGCCCATGTGGAAGCCCCTATCGCTGGCTCAATGGTTCTGGCTGCAATTTTACTGAAACTCGGAGGCTACGGTATCATTCGAATCACCCCCCTACTAAACCCACTCTCAACAAAACTATACTACCCCTTTATTATTCTAGCCATTTGAGGCATCATCATAACCAGCTCAATCTGCCTACGACAAACTGACTTAAAATCTTTAATCGCTTACTCATCAGTAAGCCACATAGGCCTCGTAATTGCAGCCGCTTTGATTCAAACCCCATGAAGCCTAACAGGAGCAATTTTACTGATAATTGCCCACGGCCTTACCTCATCAATACTATTTTGTCTAGCAAACACAAACTATGAACGCACCCATAGCCGAACACTCCTTCTAGCCCGCGGCCTGCAACTTATTCTTCCTCTAACAATATCCTGGTGGCTTATAGCTAACTTAATAAATATGGCCCTCCCCCCCACAATTAATCTCACAGGCGAACTTCTAATCATAACATCATTATTCAACTGGTCCCCCCTAACAATCCTCATAACAGGAGTAGGCACTCTCTTAACAGCCACCTACTCACTTCATATATTTTTAACAACCCAACGAGGAAAGCTCCCACAACACGCTATCCAAACAAACCCGACATACACCCGAGAACACCTGCTACTGGTCCTACACATCCTCCCGATACTTATACTTATAATAAAACCCGAACTAATCATAGGCCCCCTTCCTTGTTGTCATAGTTTAACAAAAACATTAGAATGTGGATCTAAAAATAGAAGTTCAAACCTTCTTAATGACCGAGGGGTATTGTATACAAAGAACTGCTAACTCTGCGTCCTGGGATTAACCCCCCAGACTCCTCACTTTTAAAGGATCAGAGTTTAATCCATTGGTCTTAGGAGCCAAAATTCTTGGTGCAATTCCAAGTAAAAGTACATGCACAACATCCCCCACACCACCATAGCCGCTACCTTTCTATTCCTAATAATTCCCATCACAATAACCCTATACCCTCTACAAAACCAATGACACCTCTCCCATGTAAAGGTAGCTGTGCAAACAGCATTTTTTACCAGCATAATCCCCCTGTTTATCTTCATTAACTATGGACTAGAATTCACAACTACAAACATCCACTGAATCAACATCTCTAATTTTAGCATCAACATTAGCTTCATGCTAGACACCTACGCAATTACATTTTTACCCATCGCACTCTTTGTCACATGATCCATCTTGGAGTTTGCCGCATGATATATGACCTCAGACCCCTTTATCAACCGATTTTTTAAGTATCTTCTCCTATTCTTACTAGCTATATTAATTCTTGTTACCGCAAATAATATCTTCCAGCTTTTTATTGGGTGGGAGGGGGTTGGAATTATATCCTTTCTATTAATCGGGTGATGATTCTCACGTTCCGACGCAAACTCATCCGCCCTACAGGCAGTCATTTATAACCGAGTTGGGGATATTGGCCTTATCCTAACAATAGCCTGACTTGCTATAAACACAACCACCTGAGAATTTCATCAACTATTTACTAACCCAAACTCAGTCACCCTTGTCCCCCTCTTGGGTTTAATCTTAGCTGCCGCAGGAAAGTCTGCCCAATTTGGCCTTCACCCATGATTACCAGCAGCCATAGAAGGTCCTACTCCCGTCTCTGCCTTACTCCACTCCAGCACAATGGTTGTGGCAGGTGTATTCCTACTAATTCGCCTCCACCCCCTATTAGAAACAAACACAACAGCCCTATCCACCTGCCTTTGTCTAGGTGCAATAACAACCTTATTCACAGCAATTTGTGCCCTCACACAAAACGATATTAAAAAAATCATCGCCTTCTCAACCTCAAGCCAGCTTGGGTTGATAATGGTCACCGTAGGATTAAACCAACCACAACTAGCCTTCTTTCATATTTCAACCCACGCATTCTTTAAAGCCATGTTATTCCTCTGTTCTGGGTCGATCATTCATAATTTATCAGACGAACAGGACATCCGAAAGATAGGAGGCATTAACAAAGCAATACCCGTTACCACCTCCTGCCTAACCATCGGCAGCCTTGCCCTAATAGGAACCCCCTTTCTATCCGGCTTTTTCTCAAAAGACACCATCATCGAAACAATAAATACCTCCTACCTTAACGCCTGAGCCCTAATACTAACTCTCACAGCAACGGCCCTAACGGCCGCCTACAGCCTACGACTAATCTTCTACGTACAAATAAACACCTCCCGAGGGAACACTCTTGTCATCATTTCCGAAAACAATAAAACCCTAACCAACCCCCTTGTTCGCCTCGCAACAGGAAGCATTTTAACTGGCTTACTCCTTATCTCCTCTGTTCTTCCAATCAAAACAACAGCATTAACCATATCAACAAACATAAAACTGTCCGCATTACTCGTAACAATCTTAGGCCTTTTATATGCTTTAGAACTAGCCACCCAAACAACAACACTCTTGACTCCAAAACATAATAAGTTAAACAACTTCTCAAACCAACTAGGATTCTTCAACATAATCATTCACCGAACCCACCCAAACATTTCACTCATACAAGGACAAAACCTTGCCTCACACCTAAACGACCAACTATGGTATGAAAAAATTGGTCC
This sequence comes from Tiliqua scincoides, assembly GCF_035046505.1. Taxonomy (NCBI): domain Eukaryota; kingdom Metazoa; phylum Chordata; class Lepidosauria; order Squamata; family Scincidae; genus Tiliqua; species Tiliqua scincoides. The sequence continues at coordinate 24,111 of NW_027101492.1, forward strand.
AAAAATACTAACAATAACCAACACCCCCATGGTCAACAGCATTTCTACTGCCAACAAAGGTCTTATTAAAGCCTACTTAATCATATTTGTCCTATTTATGACCTCGGTGCTCATTTTTATTTTAATCTAATTACCCGCAAAGCCCCCCGCGCCAACCCACGTGACAGCTCTAACGCAACAAATAAAGCCAGCAATAAGCCTCACCCGGAAATTAATAAACAGCCACCCCCCCATGAATATAACAAAGACACCCCACTAAAGTCCGCACGAACAAAATGTAACCCTACACAATCAACCCCAACAACTCCAAACCCCTCCACCACCCACCCCCCACCAAATACCACAAACAACACCGTCACCAAAACAAAATACCCCCCAACATACAACCCAACAGACCAGCTCCCCCATGTCTCAGGGTAGGGCTCAGCCGCCAACGCTACAGAATAAGCAAATACCACCAACATTCCCCCTAAATAAATCAAAAATAAGACCAAAGAAACAAAAGAACTACCCAATCAAACCAACACACCACACCCAACGGCAGCAGCAACCACCAACCCAACCGCACCATAAAGCGGGGATGGGTTTGAGGCAACAGCCACCAACCCCCCCAATAAACAAAAAGATAATAAAAAAATAAAATAAACCATAATTTTTGCCTGGACTTTAACCAAGACCTGCGGCACGAAAAACCACTGTTGTATTCAACTACAAAAACTAATGACCCACAACCTACGAAAAACTCACCCAATCCTAAAGATTGTAAACAACACATTCATTGACCTCCCCACCCCATCAAATATCTCAGCATGATGAAATTTTGGCTCACTACTTGGATTTTGTCTAATCGCACAAGTCCTAACTGGCCTATTCCTTGCTATACACTACACAGCAGACATCTCTTCAGCATTTTCATCAATCGCACACATTTGTCGAGACGTACAATACGGGTGGCTAATCCGAAACCTGCACGCCAATGGGGCCTCCATATTCTTTATTTGCATTTACCTCCATATCGGACGGGGCTTATACTACGGCTCTTACATATACAAAGAAACCTGAAACATTGGGGTCGTTCTTCTTCTCCTTGTAATGGCAACAGCCTTTGTGGGCTACGTACTTCCATGGGGCCAGATATCTTTTTGAGGGGCCA
>NW_027101493.1:0-2500 GCF_035046505.1 Tiliqua scincoides
AGTTGCAATCATTGGGGCAGAACTAGAGTTTGGGGCTAAACTTTCTCAGCAGTTGTGGACAAAGCCCACCACACAACCCTGCACAGTGACTGAAAACAAAGTGTGACGGATGTGCAAAGCTTACACAGAATTCCAGCCATTGCGCTTTCTTCCCAAGCGTTGACTCCTTTGCTCTGTGACCATTGCTGCCTATTTTTTGCTTACCATGAGGACTAGTAGCTTGGTGTCCCGTCCCGTCCCCAAAAGGGCATGTGTGGGGAGGGTGGTGTTGTGTACACTTTTTACTTTCCCCTGGGTCAGTATGGTGGTGGCATGAGTATTTTGGGTGGGTGGGTGGGCTTTATTATGGAGAAGGGGGTTTGGCAACGTGGGAAGAGATGTTATGTCAGAAAACACCCATTTAAAGCAGTATCTATGGAGATAAAACAACCCCCCCCCCTTTTTTTTTAAAAGCTTCTTCCAAGTGTGGAAAGCTGCCCAGATCTGTCTGGAAAGGGAATGCCACAATGGTGGAGCCACTCTGGGGAGGGTCTCATCTTCTGCACCTAACAACTGGGTCTCTGTCAATGGTGGATCAAAGAGCAGGGTCCAGTGCAGGTCACAGGGGTCAGGACAGGAAATGATATCCAGTTAACTTGGCCTGGATCAGGCCAAAGGCCCATCTAGTCCAGCTTCCTGTGTCTCACAGTGGGCCACCAGATGTTTCAAGGAGCACACAAGACCACAAGAGACCTGAATCCTGCGGCCACTCTCTTGCACCTGGCATTCAGAGACAGCTACATCTAGAATCAGGAGGTTACACAAACCCATCATGACTTGTCACCTGTATAGGCCTTTTGATCCATAAATCTGTCCAACACCCTTATAAAGACATCTAGGCCAGGGGCTATCATCGCATCATGTTGCAAGGAGTTTAACGGATTAATTACATCCTGGGCAAAGCAACTGCAGCTCCGTCATGTGGATTAGGCCTAATCCACGCAGAGCATCCTCACGCAACACTCTCACGTGGAAACAGAAGCCACAAGAAGCCATCCGAAAGGTGGACTTGTGTGGCAAGCAATTGTCAGGCTCTGTAATTTGCTGGGCTGGACTCTGGCTCCATGTGCCATTGCACTCTCTTTACACGTTCTTTGCCTTGCGCCACCCTTCCTGCAGGGATTGGTCGTTGCCTTTTCTGTTGCGTGTGTAGACCAGACTTCCTACGCAAAGACTCCCTCTTTAACAGCCTGGTCTAAGAACATAAGAACAGCCCCACTGGATCAGGCCATAGGCCCATCTAGTCCAGCTTCCTGGATCTCACAGCGGCCCACCAAATGCCCCAGGGAGCACACCAGATAACAAGAGATCTCATCCTGGTGCCCTCCCTTGTCAGCTGAACATAAGAACAGCCCCACTGGATCAGGCCATAGGCCCATCTAGTCCAGCTTCCTGTATCTCACAGCGGCCCACCAAATGCCCCAGGGAGCACACCAGATAAAAAGAGACCTCATCCTGGTGCCCTCCCTTACATCTGGCATTCTGACATAGCCCATTTCTAAAATCAGGAGGTTGCGCATACACATCAAGGCTTGTACCCCTTAATGGATTTTTCCTCCAGAAACTTGTCCAATCCCCCTTTAAAGGCGTCCAGGCTAGACGCCATCACCACATCCTGTGGCAAGGAGTTCCACAGACCAACCACACGCTGAGTAAAGAAATATTTTCTTTTGTCTGTTCTAACTCTCCCAACACTCAATTTTAGTGGCTGTCCCCTGGTTCTGGTGTTATGTGAGAGTGTAAAGAGCATCTCCCTATCTACACACACAACAAGGTCTACGCACGCAACAAGGCGGCAGAATCCTGAAGCGGTAGAGCGGACTGTGCCACGTTGGGGCTGCCCTTTTGAATTCTGGCTTCGTGCGAATTTTTAAGCATACCAGAGCATTCAAAAGAAGCATAAGAATCCACAGGATAAGCCTTGCTTCTTGGTGTGGAAGCTTAAGAGGGAGGGTGGGAGTCAAGCAAGCAAGCCAGGGGGCTCCTATAAAACAAAGTAAGTTCTGTACAGCGAGACACCGTACTGGAGTTTTCCTGCCCAGAACCCCATCACAAGAGCTTATTTTGTTGCTGATTTGCAAGGGGAAGATTCCTTCGTCCTGCGGTGTTAATGGCTTTCCAGTGGGGGGTCCGTTGCCAAATTCCAAACTCATCAAGACAATCTATTATTAATAACCCTTCGAAAGGCTTTGGCGGCTTATTGTGGAAGGCGAGGGGAAGCTCTACGGCCTCATCCGTTATCTAGATGGCAAGGTAGGGGGAAAAGATATGTGGGGCAATAAAACACAGCGCAGTCACATTTTATAAACAAAATGTTTCATGCGCCGCATCTCCCCGCTTTCCCTCCGTATAAAACAGTGGGGTGCAGGAAGAAGACACTGGCAAAAATTTGCCATTCGAGGGGGGAAACTGCCGCAGGGCTGGAAATGTTCCCTTTGATTTGTTGTCAGGGTGAAAGAGG
>NW_027101493.1:7500-25224 GCF_035046505.1 Tiliqua scincoides
CACCCCTTCCCCGTACTATCCCCCCAAAACTTCCTTTGGGCCTAGGCGCAGAGGTCCCTCTGCATGTGAAAGGCCATGTGAGATATTTACACCCCTGACCAATGACCATTTTCACCTCTTGCTTCAGATGGCTCCCCTGACCATAGCTATTAGAAGTAGAGACCCAGGAAGGGGGCCAAGCCTCTATGCCACCCCAGCTGTCAACTACGAAGAGACCAAGCTGTGAACCAGGACTTGCTTGGCTTAAACCTCAGAACATAAGAACAGCCCCACTGAATTAGGCTATAGGTCCATCTAGTCCGGCTTCCTGGATCTCACAGCGGCCCACCAAATGCCCCAGGGAGCACACCAGATAACAAGAGACCTGCATCATGGTGCCCTCCCTTGTCAGCTGAACATAAGAACATAAGAACAGCCCCACTGGATCAGGCCATAGGCCCATCTAGTCCAGCTTCCTGGATCTCACAGCGGCCCACCAAATGCCCCAGGGAGCACACCAGATAACAAGAGACCTGCATCATGGTGCCCTCCCTTGCATTGGCATTCTAATGGGAACAGGCCAAAGGCCCATCTAGTCCAGCTTCCTGGATCTCACAGCAGCCCACCAAATGCCCCAGGGAGCACACCAGATAACAAGAGACATCTTCCTGGTGCCCTCCCCTGCATCTGGCATTCTGACATAACCCATTTCTAAAATCAGGAGGTTGCGCATGCACATCATGGCTTGTAACCCGTAATGGATTTTTCCTCCAGAAACTTGTCCAATCCCCTTTTAAAGGCGTCCAGGCTGGACGCCATCACCACATCCTGTGGCAAGGAGTTCCACAGACCGACCACACGCTGAGTAAAGGAATATTTTCTTTTGTCTATCCTAACCCGCCCAACACTCAATTTTAGTGGATGTCCCCTGGTTCTGGTGTTATGTGAGAGTGTAAAGAGCATCTCCCTATCCACTCTGTCCATCCCCTGCATAATTTTGTATGTCTCAATCATGTCCCCCCTCAGGCCTCTCTTTTCTAGGCTGAAGAGGCCCAAACGCCATAGCCTTTCCTCATAAGGAAAGGCCCCGCTTTGCATTCACCATCAGCAAGCCACTCCCTCCTGGCCCCAATCTTCCCCATCTGTAATATGGTCATAATTATATTGACTTATCTTCAAGGGGTCACTGCAACCACCTTGTAAGGAAATTCACGCAAAACACTGTTAACCTACATGGCACTTTACATGGAGTGTAGAAGGTGCTACGAAAATCAAGACAATGCTTCAGACGGGTCCTTGCCCTGAGGAACTTACAATTTAGGTATTGACACAAGGGAGGGAGAAGGAGATGGAGATAAATGAAGGTAGCATTTGCAATTGTTTCATTTAAGCATGACCGCTGAGCAGTTCAAGCAGCAAAATATACAAATGAACACTTTGTTGAAAAGCAGTTACCTAAATCTTAATATTAAGGTTAGTGGAATGGATGATGGCCGGATCCCAAAGGATCTCCTCTATGGAGAACTCGTGCAAGGAAAGCGCCCTACAGGTAGACCACAGCTGCGATACAAGGACATCTGCAAGAGGGATCTGAAGGCCTTAGGGATGGACCTCAACAAGTGGGAAACCCTGGCCTCTGAGCGGCCCGCTTGGAGGCAGGCTGTGCAGCATGGCCTTTCCCAGTTTGAAGAGACACTTTGCCAAGAGTCTGAGGCTAAGAGGCAAAGAAGGAAGGCCCACAGCCAGGGAGACAGACCAGGGACAGACTGCACTTGCTCCCGGTGTGGAAGGGATTGTCACTCCCGAATTGGCCTTTTCAGCCACACTAGACGCTGTTCCAGAACCACCTTTCAGAGTGCGATACCAGAGTCTTTCGAGACTGAAGGTCGCCAACAACAGTGGAAGTAGGGAAAGGGGACTGTGGCGTGGGGCCAGCGTGTTCCAGAAAAGGCACATTTTAAGAAGGGACTTGAAGGAACTAAGGGAAGAGACGTCGCACAGGCGGGTATTGCTTGCATCTGCGAAACCCTGCATCCACCATTACATTTACTCCAGGGGTTCCTACTGGACCACGGACAGCTCCTCAAACCCTGTCCCAGATAAACCAGTGTCCCAGGTTGCTCCCTCTGCCTTCTGGACGTGCCTTGTGAAAAGGGTGATCGAGTGGAAGCTGAACGATGCTAAAATCGCACTGAGAGGCAAGCCTGGCCCATCCACGAGGCCAACTGATGTGGTTGCCTCAGATAGCAGTTTGGGGGTGCCCTATAAGTCCACCTTTCTCCTTCCCCTTCCACACCTGGGATTGGGAAGGGAAGACAGGGCCAGGGAGTACAAGGAGATGTGGAAGGGGGGAGAGTGCTCAGCTAGAACATTGAGTGGGGGGAGTATAGGGGTGGCATGGGTTAATTGAATAAGGGGGCACAGGATGTGGTATGCCATCTCCGGTGTCAGGAGGTCTTTGGCTGGCCCTACTAAGGAGGTTAGAAACAGTACTCAAACGGTGAGAGAACAGGTGGGGCAACTCCCAAGCCCCCCTTCTGACTCCCCCCAACGTAGTCATATTATGCCCCCCCATAATATTTTAAAACAACAGCTAAGCAGTCCAGAACGTGCAGTAAAAAGACCAATGCACACTGCCCCCCCTTGTAATTTGAGATCTGAAAGCAAAAATATTCCCCATGCATAGAAAGCTAGCCTCTCTTCTCACATGACAAGCTAGTAAGTACCTCTCTGGTGTACTAGTTTTCTAGGTGTAGGGTTTTTACAACCCCTGATTCTCTCCCCAGGGATGACTTCATCAGCTCGCTCTTGCGAGCCACTGAAAACCCTTCACTGCGTGGCTCTATTCTGAATTCACTCTGAAACGGCCCTTAACCCACGCCAATTTAAAAGACGCTGCAGAGATCTTGGGATCACGCACATAACAAGGAGAAACCTAATTATCGTATAATATCTGCGGCTCCACGTACATCAACCCAACTGGATAGGACAGAGAACATGGACAGCTGGACTTCCTTCTAGACCTCCATGAACGTGTGTAAGGCTCTCTTCACACCTATCCAAATGCCTAGTTATCCACAGAGGGTGGATTGGCCGCTGGATTCTTTGGCCATGTCGACAGGGCCACCGGAGGCTTGCCTCTTCTGCCCTAAAGGCCGCCCGGCCTCCCCGATACCGCTTGACAATTTATCCTCCCTTAAAAAACAAACGTTTCCTAGCCCGCCATCTCATAAAACTCTCCGCGCAAACAGCTTGTGCTTCATCTTGATTGTCACACCGATGTCTTTAGAAACTTATTCACGTGATGTATAGGGAGAGCAAGAGCAGACAGCTCCGAATTTATGGGGACATATAAACGGCGTCTTATATTTAACAACTGCATTTAGCTCTGTTAACTGCAAGTCTCGGTAATAAAGGCCCTGCATGTTTTGATGCTAAATTAAAAAACCGGGGAGGGATGCTGCAGTGTGGGGGGAGGGAAGCAACTTCCGCTCCTCAATAATACATAGACGCTAGTTTGTTTTTTTTATTACTCTTTAATATCATGATTTCCATTTAGTTTATAAATAATTGTAGCCAGCTAATGAAACGGAATCCAAACGGCCTCCGACTCATTCCCCCAGGGCAAACTAAACTCTCCTTTTTAAAGCTTCTTAATCGCAGCCCCGGCTCTGGCAAAATTAGCATAGTAATGGGCTTTAAATTGAGCCTCTTTGTTTTTTAATTAAGCTCCCAGCAGGTAAAAATAAAACAGATTATTGTAGAATATGCCAAACCTAATAGCCTGGAGCTCTTTTGACAATTAAAAAGATCCCATGTTAACCCTTTGGAGAAAGAAGACTCCCCTATCGAGGGGGGGAGTATAGGATCTGCCTGGACATCTACCAACTGCCCAAGCTCCAATCTTGGTTGGCAACATATAGACAACCCCAGAAGCTCAGCCTTCTTCCATGGGCAATATCAGGGCAGTTCATTTCCCCCCATCACTTACTCCTCAGGTCGGGTTTGCCATCACAGCTGGACCGAGACATTGATCACCGAGTGATGAACCGGAGAGGTTGCCAATTTGTCATAAATCGTTAGCACGCTGGCTGGGGCTGAGAACGGAAAAGGCAGAGGAACACAGACAGCCAACAGCAGCTCGCTCAGAGAGCACAACTGGATATCATTGCCTTGCTGTTCACCAGCCCGGATCCATGTCAAATGAGAGGAGCCTGCGCGCGTTGAATGGGGTCGCCTAGATCGGCGCTGGCGGCTGTGACTGGGACAAACTCCCCAAGGCGTCAGCCAGGAAGCTCCTCGGGCCCGACCTCAGTGGCGTAGCTAGGGAGGGCGTAGGGGTAGCAATTGCACTGGGCTGCAGGTTGCCTGGGGGCAACGGTCTGGCTGCCCGCCCGTGCAATTGCGTCCCGTTCCCCCGCGATCACTACTCACACCCCTTGCAAAAAATGCTAGAAAAAAATGGCACTCTTCGCAAGAGAGGCAGTGGGGGCTGCAGTCTCTGGCTGCCTCTTTCTTTGGAGCTTTGGGGGGCAACCAGGGGACTTGTAGGGCAAGCAGGAGGGGGACGGGGGTGGGGGGGTAGCAGAGCAAGGGAAGCGAGCGGCCAGAGACTCCAATCACCACTTGCCGCTTTTGGGGGTGAGCAGAAGGAGGTTAGGGGTAGGGAGGAAGTGGCAGATTTTTCAATTACAAAAAAAAACACACACCATGGGTGTGATGTCACACCTTGAAGTGTCATCACTTCCAGGTGTGATACGGGGGCATCGTTTTTAACTTTGCGGTGTCTCCTTCATGTACCAATGGTACATACATCTGTCTCCTTTTGACGACTGACTGGGCACATTATAAGAAGCCTGCAGGATCAGGCCCAAAGTCCATCAAGGGCAGCCTCTTGGTTTTCATGGTTGGCAACCTTCAGTCTGGAAAGACTATGGTATAAGCCTACAGCACCCAGTATTCCCAGGCGGTCTCCCATCCAAGTACTAACCAGGCCTGACCCTGCTTAGCTTCCGAGATCATGGTAGAAGCCTACAGCACCCGGTATTCCCAGGCGGTCTCCCATCCAAGTACTAACCAGGCCTGACCCTGCTTAGCTTCCAAGATCAGACGAGATTTGGGAAGGCCACAAGCAGGAGATTAAGGCCTCCCCTGTGCCTGTTGTCCAGCATCTGATACTGACCTTGAGCCAGTCACTTTCTCTCTCAGCCTCACCTACCTCCTTTGAAGGAAATGGGGGGTGAAGCCTTCAGCACCTCCTCGAAATCAGGGTGGAACCTGAGGGGCAGTCATGAGCCCCCCCTTGGCACAGTGCCCAGGGCAGCTGCCCCTCTGTTTCCACCCTAGTTATGCCGCCGGTTCTGTCTCTTGGGGTCAAAGACTTGTCTCCACAGACAAGAAGACCATTAAGGAGCGGACCATTAAGACTTCATGAGTCTAGGAGTGCCACCATCTTGCTGCTTCTTCTTGCTTGCACCAACTTAGGAGAGCCCTGCTTTTGCGCACAGACCACTCTCTCCGGACAAGAGCATGTGCAGAACTCAGAGCTGTGTCCTGGTGCCCCTTCCAATCCCTATTAAATCAGCTCAACAAAACCTGAGCCGTATGTTTTCCAAGGAGATTCTTTCTCCCCCTCGCAGACAACTGTTGGCAAGCAGACCCCGGCTTGAGAGAGAGTTACTCTTTCCTAAATCCTCGAGGTTTACCTTTGGGGGGGGGAGTCAGCCCCTCGTTGCTAGGCAAAGAGAAAAGCCTGTCCTCCGGCATGTGGGACTCTTGTGTCGGCATTGAAGCCCTTAGGCAGACACTTCAGATGGAGTGTCGAAGCCAAAATATCTTCTAATGTGGGGATTTAGCACCGGGCCGGGCAGAGGATTGCACAGAATTTGGCCGGGGTTCCAAGGAACGCTCACCAAACAGAGAAGAGCACAGGAAAGGGGGGGAAACAGGACAAGGGAGGCCAAAGGATGAAAATAACATTCATTGTTGCCCGTTTTTCCCAGCCACCACTGCCCTGATTCTCTTACACTCAGCCTTCCAAGAGCAGTACCAGGGTGGGATTTTAACTCACGAGGACAGTAGGACCCTCACCTTTCCTCTCTTGGCAAGTTACTCGCCTCCGTCAAATTCAGACTGCAAGCTCCTTGGGGCAGGGATTTAGTACTGCAGCACAACACCTGGACTCAACTGGAAACTTAAGAGTCTGACCCCTTTGTTTTTTCCCCCCCCATGGGCTATATGGGAAGCAACATAGGAAGCTGCCCCCTACCCAATTCCACCATTGGTCCTCACTACTGCGCATGACGATGGTTCTCCAGGGTTTGGGGCAATATTCCCATCTCTCCCTGGAGATGCCAAGGATGAAAGCTGGGAATGGCTGCCTGCAAAAGGTATTCTCTTTGGCTTCAGGGCAGCAGCAAGTGGGCCTGGAAATCCTCTCGGGGTAGGGCTGTAGCGGAAGAGAATAACGAGGCCTCGCGGAGATGCCACCGCCCGAGGCTTGGGTGCGTTTTGGCCTGGCTTTGCTATCTCCAACACGCCCTGATGCTTCCGCTCTGTTGGGGCCGCATTCAGTGTCCCCATGGAAACGCCCCGCTCATCACGAGACTTGTGCCGCACCAACGCAACGGCCATCAAGATGCAGCTGTCCAAACAGCATCTGTGTACCTGTGGAGGGAGAGGCCTGCGTGTTGACTCGGACCTAACAGAACACACAATGGCCGATTCTTCCCACTTTCATCGCCAACCCTCGTTGGCACGTCCTCCTTGGGACTCCCCGAGAGAACCGCAGAAAGGCATTGTTCCCGGACAAACACGAGCTGTCACCCAGCCGCAAAGGCAGTTTCCACCTGGGTCTCCCCCGGCCCGGACTACTTGTGCGGCAGAGCACACACCAGGGCCTGGGAATAGGTTGTCCAGTCACATCTCCGCTTCCAACTCCTGCCCTATTCTCTCTCCAGAAGAGAGTCTGCTGCTGGATACCCACCAATACCCTGGGGCATTTGGAGGGCCGCTGTGAGATCCAGGAAGCTGGACTAGATGGGCCTGGTGGCCTGATCCAGTGGGGCTGCTCTTATGTTCTTATGTTCTTAGAGTCAAGTTCCAGGTTCCCGTAGGCAGGAAGAGGTGGGCTTCAAAGCAGACAGTGTCTCATTTTGCAGGTGCAGAGGGCATGACTTGAAATCAAACCCCCTCCAAGGACCCCTCCGCCCTGCAACCAGGCCGATCCCTGAGCCTTCAGAACCAGTACTTGAATGGGGGGGCGCAGATGGGGGCACGATGGGAGCTCCAGTCCAGGACCCCCAAGAAACTTGCACCAGTACTGGGGCACCATGATACATCCTAGCATCAGGGTTCACTAAGGAGGGGTAGGTAACAATGTCACCTGTGACATTTACCTGCTTAAAATCACTATCCTGAAACAGCTGTTAGCTCCCTCCCGCCCTGGTTCATGGTCATCCTGATCAAAGGGGGCACCAGAAAAAAATATATTGGAGGGGGGGGGCAAGAAAGCAAAGTGCTTTCCCTTGGCCCTGTTTTCCTACTGAAAATTCCCCCCCCCATTCAAAAGTGTCCACCCTCCCTAACAAATGCGCTTAGCTCTGTTCCGAATGTGAGATTTCTGCCAGAAAAATAATGGTGCCATTTCAAATCCCCCCTCCCGTCCTTAAACGCAAACAGAAGTCAGCCCATTAGGAACCGTTCAGAATATAGATCACAGTCCTCAATATTTATACAGCTCTAGGATCATCAAGGAAAAACACTCTGAGCGTGTGAAAAGTGCCTTGTGTAACACCTTGTGTAACACCTACAGGTATTTAATTTAGCAAACACAGAGATTCCTTAAACACACAGAACGAGTCACGGCATTAAGAAAGAGACAGGGATGTGCCAGAGAACTGTCTCTTATGGGGTGTTTGTCAAAAGCACACAACACCATGTCAGCCTCTTGCTCTGGAACAAGGCAGTTGTTTAGACTATAATGTACCTCCCCCAACCCCATGACTGATAGACTTTTGATTCCAGAGCTGACTTTTGCAGCAAATGCCAACTGGAGACAGCAACAACTGGCTAGCACCAGTGATGTCAAAATCACTTCTCCAACCCAAGGAGTCGTTTGTTAATGGTTTCTGGTTTTATTTTCCTTACAAAGGGGCCACAGATCACTGCAAGAAATCCACGTCAATGTCACGCCTGCCCCATCTCTTTGCCTCAATGACACATGGTGCTATAAGTGCAACTGATTTGGGGTTGACTTGACAGTTTAAAAATAAAATAAAATTGCAGGTTCGCGGGAGCTTCATCCTCATTGCAACAGTGGCACGAAAGTACTTTATAAGAAGAGCCCCGCTTGATCAGGTCAAAGGTCCATCTGGTCCAGCTTCCTATATCTCACAGCGGCCCACCAAATGCCTCGTGGAGCATCTGGACAACGCAAGACAACAGACAGACACAGACAACGGGATACCTTCACCCTGGTGCCACTCCCTGGAATCCGGCATTCAGAGATGGGCCACCCCTCTAAAAGAGGGGACTAATCCTTTATTTCTACCCTCCAGAGATCTTAAGGTGCGATGGTAATTTATTATTTTCTGAATTAGATTTGGTTCTCTCCAATTTATTTGACCAACATAATGATCCTTTAATTTTGTTGGCAGGATAAACTTGAACTCCAGAATAGGGGAAAACAATTATGTTATGGGTGCAAAATTGGGGCCTTTCACTTGAAGATCTAACTTATCTTCCCACTAGGATTTCAAGGGATTCGGGGATAAATAGAGCTGGACATCTTCTTTTTAGTCCTTGATTTCTATGTTGTCTTCTGCTGATTCTCCCACTTGCACGAGAAGTTATGCTGCTAAACTGTGCCCATTAACACCAGTTTTGGGTACGGTGGTGTACTGGATTAGTCCCCTGCCCCCCACCCCACTACATTTGTGCCACATTCCCAATCTCGACAAGGCCCCTACACTGTTCAGTTCTACTCTGGAATTGCAGCGGGTTGTCTTTCTCTGCGAGCATCGTTCTCTGCCGCTCCAGAATACAACAACAACAACAACAAAGATAGACTTCTCCCCGCTCTCCTTTCCCAAATCACATCACTAAGAAAATGGGCGAGGGTAATTTCTAGTCCTACTGGTGCCGAAGCCTTCCTTGGCAGTCCTTGCCCTCCTTCTGAATCTCTCTGGGCACCCGAGATCCAATTTTGCTTCATCGCTGATGGATGTGAAGACATCCATCATGCCATTATTTTCCGGCAATGCAATAAAACAGATTGTGTCAAAGGAGGGCGGAGAAGGGTCCTTCTGGAAGTGATGCTCTATTAATCTAGGCCCATTGCACGGCCCTGTGTGGCCACGGCCATTCGTTCGGCTCAGCCCGCGCGGAGCCGCTCTCAACGCAAACGAAGCCCTCGTGCGCGCAGCAGACAAGAGCACATGGTTGCTTCCCAGCCAGTGCCTCTGAGCTCGCAGTTGTGTGCTGCGCTACTTGCGACCGCGGGGCATGTTGACCACCATCTTATCCCTGCATTGACCGCCGCCTCCCCCAAAATGGTTAGCTAGAGGGCGTGAAAAGCCCTCAATGTCTGTCTGTCTATGCGTGCGCATTGGGAACAAGGCTGTGGCAAGGTTCAAGGCTGGGGAGGCATAGCGCATGGATTATGTCACACCACAAGGCATTAAGGAGGCTACCTGGAAGCCGCAGCACTGGCAATAATCACAGCAGAGGCTGACTTCTTTGCTACTGCAGTTCTAGTCTCTCAGAGAGTGTGTGGCTCTAGTCTGTATGTGAGGTTGCTTCCACTGGAGGTACCTGGAACGTGCCGGAATCCCTAGCATGTTTGCACTGCTGAAACAGAGACGCCTGCGTTGGCTCGGTCATGTCGTGAGAATGGATGATGGCCGGATCCCAAAGGATCTCCTCTATGGAGAACTCATGCAAGGAAAGCGCCCTACAGGTAGACTACAGCTGCGATACAAGGACATCTGCAAGAGGGATCTGAAGGCCTTAGGAGTGGACCTCAACAAGTGGGAAACCTCTGAGCGGCCTGCTTGGAGGCAGGCTGTGCAGCATGGCCTTTCCCAGTTTGAAGAGACACTTGGCCAACAGTCTGAGGCAAAGAGGCAAAGAAGGAAGGCCCATAGCCAGGGAGACAGACCAGGGACAGACTGCACTTGCTCCCAATGTGGAAGGGATTGTCACTCCCAAATTGGCCTTTTCAGGCACACTAGACGCTGTTCCAGAACCACCATCCAGAGCGCGATACCAGAGTCTTTCGAGACTGAAGGTTGCCAATACATACCTGAGGTTCCAATGGACATATGAGGCTACTTTCATTGGAACAGGATAGGACAAGGAAAGCCTCCCTTGTTCCACAAGTCTCTGGAACAAGATGGATCCCCACCTACCCATGAGTTAACCTGGAGAGACCTCATAAGTCTCCGGGAAGAGACTTAAACTACGGTGGGAGCGCGAGCAAGTTGCACAAACAAAAGTATATATGGAGTTGGCTCCACATCTTGGAGTCCATGGAGTTTTCCACATCAGTGCAGAAACAGGCTCATGGCAACTGTCAATGTTGTGGCCCCACCCACCCATCTCCCAAAAATAACACGTCCAACGATAATTAAAATCGTATTTCCAGGGCTGGAGCTCTCCGGCTTCCCCCTCCTTCTCCCCTCTTGCTGTTTATGAATGGGAAGGAGGGTGTGCAAGTGTCAACAGATCCCTGTCGCAACCATTCAAAAACGTGTCAAATTCATCCTTGTACCGGTGAAAGGGGGGGGGAAGATAACGCTGATGATTTATGACGGAACAGCAATTATCAGGCAGGGCGCTCTGTTTAGATACACAACTACTGTTAATGTTTCAGGCTTGGACGGATCTCAGAGCCTTCCCTGGCAAACCACCAGCATTAAAAGTATATCTTTAATCGAAAGCACATTGTCGATGTGGCTCGACTCCGATGAAAGAATACGTGTTTGTTTTTCTTTTTTGGCTCTAGGCCTACTCATCATCTCATAAACATGATTTTCTGAAGGTTTGCATCAGTGAAGACATTCTGAAAAGAGAGATGTCTACAACCGAGGCTGAGAGAGTATGTGACTGGCCCAGGGTCACCCAGGAAGCTCCACAGCTGAGCGGAGTTTTGGACCTGGATCTTCCAGGACTAAGTCCAACTCTTAAACCACTACACCATCCTGGGTTTTTTTTTTAATGCTTCACAACCAGACATGTGTGTGTTGGCAACCTTTAGTCTCGAAAGACTCTGGTATCGCGCTCTGGAACAGCGTCTAGTGTGGCTGAAAAGGCCAATCCGGGAGTGACAATCCCTTCCACACCGGAAGCAAGTGCAGTCTGTCCCTGGTCTGTCTCCCTGGCTATGGGCCTTCCTTCTTTGCCTCAGTCTGTTGGCCAAGTGTCTCTTCAAACTGGGAAAAACCATGATGCACAGCCTGCCTCCAAGCGGGCCGCTCAGAGGCCAGGGTTTCCCACCTGTTGAGGTCCACTCCTAAGGCCTTCAGCTCCCTCTTGCAGATGTCCTTGTATCGCAGCTGTGGTCTACCTGTAGGGCGCTTTCCTTGCACGAGTTCTCCATAGAGGAGATCCTTAGACGCAGACTAACTACCATGTGAACATGGAAGTCTCATTCAGCTATTTTGTCTAAGAACAGCTAGGCCAGCATCCTCTTGCCACATGGCCGACTGGATGCTGAAGCCACCAGCTCAAGCAGCCGCTTGGCAGGGAGGGCACAGACCTCTGCCCACCCATTCCCCTCTGTGGCTGCCGCTTTTCTTCTTCCCCACTCTTTTCTCCCTCACTGGATTGGAAAAGGAAATGGGAAGGAAACTAACTGCCCCCCCCCCAAATCCCAAACTGTGTTTCATGCACAAACCTTGTTTCATGCACAAAAGTATTAAAAACCATTGTATAAAAATTACTTTCAGGCTATGTATATAAGAGTCTATGAAACATAAATGAATTCTGTGTTTGGACTTGGGTCCCATCCCCAAGATCTTTCATAATGTATATGCAAGTATTGTGAAATACGGGGGAAAAGATCTGATATCCACATGCCCGATCTTGTCTGATCTTGGAAGCTAAGCAGGGTCAGGCGTGGTTAGTACTTGGATGGGAGACCGCCTGGGAATGCAGGTTGCTGTAGGCTTATACCATAGTCTTTCCAGACTGAAGGTTGCCAACCACCTCTCTATACTGAATACTATCTCCCGATCTTGTCTGATCTCAGAAGCTAAGCAGGGTCGGGCCTGGTTAGTACTTGGATGGGAGACCGCCTGGGAATGCCGGTTGCTGTAGGCTTATACCATAGTCTTTCCAGACTGAAGGTTGCCAACCATCTCCCTATACTGATCACTATCTTCCGATCTTGTCTGATCTCGGAAGCTAAGCAGGGTCAGGCCTGGTTAGTACTTGGATGGGAGACCGCCTGGGAATTCCAGGCGCTGCAGGCTTATACCATAGTCTTTCCAGACTGAAGGTTGCCAACCTTTTTTTTTCTGGTCCCAAGCACTGCAGCATCAGGTCCATTTAAAAAAAGGCAGAGACAGAACATCCTAAATGAGTCCCCTGTTGGGGATATGACGCTTTTATGGTATCCAGCCATGCAAACAAGAGTATGGACTGGGGCAGGAGTGAACAGGGAAAAAAGGGGGGTGACCTCAATTCAGGATCCCTCTTCCATATGACGGATTGTAAATTCTTGGGCACCAGAGTTTGCCTGTGTTTGTAAGAGCCTACCGGTTAACGTGGTGTGCCTGTTCTCTCCTTGTCCTATCGGAGCCAATTTAAATGAGGCAGACCAGAGACTGTGCCATAAAGTGTTTCATACTGGAGGAACGATGCTTAAAGTATTGTTTCTTCAGAAACGTCTAATCGCTGGCTTCGTTTAATCACCGTCAGATGTGGCCCGACTCTGGAAGTGGCAACTTCCTACAGCGCTAACTGCTTTGAATCAGAAATTGCTACGCGGTCTCCTGGCCGCGTTTCCCCAAGACGGTTTCGTGCCATCGGAAAGGGAACGCACACCAAAAACACTTCTCTGCGCCAATTCTGGGTCGTGGCTTTGGGGCCCGAATGGGATTTTTCTTTTTTTTAAAAACAAACACCTAAATAAAAACAAATGCAGAATCAAAATTTACTTTCATCTTTTGCTTTTAAAAATAAAACCAGTGCTGCATCTGTTCCTGAAAACTCCCTGGAACGGGAATCTCCAGGCTGGATTTGAATTCAGATCCAGAACTTAAACATCCTTAATGTCAATCAGCCACGGGTATATGAACTAGAGGCAGTGAAGCGTCCTTTAAAAAAAAAGAAGCAACCTTATTTGCAGATGCCTCTGTACTGAGAAATTGCCTCAGCCTCCCAGCAATGTTATCTGAGTTAACTCTGAGTCTAAAGAGGTAATCAAAGGCATCCCCCCTTTTCCCCTCCCTCTGACGTGTAATTAAATAGACGCAGAGCTGTAATCCCACCTCCAAAAAGCTGAGAAAAGATGGTGCAAGAGGGGAATCTGAAGTGGCCACCTTAATGGAAAAGGACCGTCTTTTCCCCTCCCCCCCCGATGATCCGTGCCATGATTGGTTTGGGGATTTCTCCCTCCACCCCTTCCCATTTGACCCCTCTTCTATCGGTGTTGATGTTGTGCCCCCCCATAAGCCTACAGGATATGAGACCGGCTTTTGTGGGGCTTGATGACCCAGCTGCTCATTAATAAGGAATTCCACTTCTCGGCGGCGAGGGCACGAAAAAAGTGACCCCCCCCCCGTTTTAAAGGACGTAACTATTTTTCAAAAGATACAGGGATTAAAGGCCTGGGTGAAAGGGAGAAAAATCTGGAGACTGCTGTGTCCGAGGGCCCCCTCGCCACCTCCATTCCCCTTCGGTCTTTGCGTCGTCTTTGGAGATATTAGTCCAGGGAGGGATGTTTGGACAGGATTTAATTAGCCGAAATCAGGCCCAGATTATTGTTGAGAATATTGACACAGCAAATCTCCGCGGCTGAGACAGGGGTATTCATAATGAGTCCAAAGAAGAAAATCAAGGAGGGATTTGGCCGGCTTTTATGAGATAATGGACACTCAGAAGGCTGATCTTATGAGAGGGTTGGGCAGCCTCAAAGCCTGATGGGAACCATGCGGATTTGGAGCTGGGGAGGGGGTAGAGGTGACCGAGATCGCTTATGAACCGCATGGAACAAACACGAAAATCAAACCACAAACCGCCTTTGGTGATTCTCAGTCAATCAGTCAATCCAAACCGCAGGAAACTGACTTTAGGCCGAGTGATCATTTTGTAGTCATGTGTACGGCTAACCACACTTTTCCGAAGTGGTTAACCAGCATAGGGGCTATTAATAATATGCATAAATACTGATAATATTTCCATACTGCTTTACAACAAGAACAACAACAAAAGAGTCATGACTCTTTTCCGTCTCTGCCACAAGCCAGCCATGAGTCACTGCGGAGCGTAACTCGAGTTGTGAAAAACCTGCTTTTTTGCAACTTGGGTCTAAGTCTCAAGACTCGAACTCCCATCCCTGGCATGAAAATAAACTGCATTGCGGTCTTCCTTTCCAGCTAGTGCGCTTTTTGTAAGCTCCGTTGGGATGCACAGAGCTGGTTGCTTTCTCTCTTGCCTCGCATTAAGAGAGCAGCCACTTAAAAAGGTGTCCCTTGGCCAAGATAGCAGGGGTCGGTTACTCGTTTCGACAGGTTAATTAATGGGGAAACATTGTATTGAAGCATCAGTTAAGCATGGAGAGGGGATCAACTCCGCTACAAATTCTGGAGCTGCAGAATCCTTGCATAACAAAACACACAGCAACTGTTACACTGCACATGTCTGATCTTGGAAGCTAAGCAGGGTCAGGCCTGGTTAGTACTTGGATGGGCGACCGCCTGGGAATACCGGGTGCTGTAGGCTTATACCATGATCTCGGAAGCTAAGCAGGGTCAGGCCTGGTTAGTACTTGGATGGGAGACCGCCTGGGGATACCGGTTGCTGTAGGCTTATACCATGATCTCGGAAGCTAAGCAGGGTCAGGCCTGGTTAGTACTTGGATGGGAGACCGCCTGAGAATACCGGGTGCTGTAGGCTTAGACCATGATCTCGGAAGCTAAGCAGGGTCAGACCTGGTTAGTACTTGGATGGGAGACCGCCTGGGGATACCGGTTGCTGTAGGCTTCTACCATGATCTCGGAAGCTAAGCAGGGTCAGGCCTGGTTAGTACTTGGATGGGAGACCGCCTGGGAATACCGGGTGCTGTAGGCTTCGACCATGATCTCAGAAGCTAAGCAGGGTCAGGCCTGGTTAGTACTTGGATGGGAGACCGCCTGGGAATACCGGGTGCTGTAGGCTTCGACCATGATCTCAGAAGCTAAGCAGGGTCAGGCCTGGTTAGTACTTGGATGGGAGACCGCCTGGGAATACCGGGTGCTATAGGCTTATACCATAGTCTTTCGAGACTGAAGGTTGCCAACCACCAGAATCCCTGCAAAACACTTGCTGCCCTATACAATGTACAGGATCGTGGCCCTAAATGAGGAGCCGATGGCCCAGTGGGTCAAGAGAGCTGCCAGTCAATAAAGTTTGGGAACCGCTGCCTTAGACTGCCTGTCTGTCTACACAGTACTTTCCAGTCCCACCTGGAGATGCCATGGGCTGAACCTTCTGCATGCAGAAGAGGGACAGTGGGCTCCTTAACTATGGGGCTCCTAACTAACTCCTTAACTCCTTAACTATGGGCTCTGCATCCGTGGATGTGAGTATCCGTGGATGCTGAGCCCACAACAGAGGACCTCTTGGATGCAATTTGAAGGCACTTCTGGTTTGCTGGCGTGAACTAGAAATGCCTTCCACTTGCATCTGGAAGGTTTCTGAGGAGGCCACATGTGGCCTCCAGGTAAGCAATTGCGGTACTGTGTGGAACCCTGGTGGACTTCATTATCCATTGAATTCAGCACCCATTGGGGAGGGGGGATTCTGGAATGGATCCCCTGCAAATATTGAGGACCCATTGTCCTCAGTATTTTACTACTCCCCAAGGAATCAACCCCACAACACAGGGGTGTGTGAAGTGCATGCAACCTGGCTTTATGGTGTTTCTAGGTGCTGGGGGGGGAAAAAAGAGTTGTTGGTTGAAGGATGGCAGGAATGTTCCCAGAGACAGCCTGTTGCCATGTGGGCCCTGTCAGAATATTGGCAGCGTACGCTCGACCTGGCAGGGCAACAAAGAAAGCAAACAGGAAAGGGCCATTATCACACACCATACTGTATCTCCCCCCCACTTCACTCTTGCAAGGAGCCAGTGTTTGGGCCGCAAACACATGCCGGGCATTTGTTTTTCCAGGCAAAGAAGCGGTCAGAGCGGGTTCCGTTTTGCAGATCAAGCTCTGCCTTAATGGGGGCAAGCAGGAGGTGCTCCCCAAAGGCAGCCAGCTAACCGACGACTGAACCTAGGAGGGAAAAGGCTTCCCCCACCCCCTTTCCAAGCCCCAACAGTCCTCAGCTTGGGAGAGGGAAGAGGGGTCTGCATTGGCTTCACTCCCCTGCCCTCCCTCTGTTGCCTCCCCTGTGTCTCTATCTAGTCAGGTTCCCTGCCCCAAGAGACTTACAAAGCACCTAGTACATGGAAGGCGTCTAACCACCAATGATAATGAGAAGATGACAAGATATCAAGACCTGCACGCAGAACTTGGTTGTCTCTGGGAGAAGAAGGTCATATGGTGCCCACTGTCTTTGAAGAACCTCAGAGCAGCGCTTGGAAGTAAGAACACCTCCAACGTTCTTGGCCTTAAGTGAACGATACCAGCTTCGCTCCAGAGAACTGTACGCGGGAGGGCAAAACCTCTCACCTTGCAAAAGCGGCTGAAGTCACCTCACCTAGAAGGGCAGGTGAGAAGGCAAGGTAGTGGCTGGCGCAGGGTCACCCAGCAAGCTTTGGGGATTTGATCCTGGTCCATTTGCACCACCATCTAATGCTCCAACGGCACTGCAAGACTGGGTCTGTTTCCTACCGGAGAGAGAAGAATACATTCCAACACCAAAGTTTGATTTCTTCTCTTTCTGGATGGTGCCAACATACACAAAAACGATGATCTCGGGCACCCCGGTGAGGAGCGAATTTGGTGGGTCCTCCACTTGTTCTTCTTTTTAATTGCGGCTGTTCACAACTTCCGCGCATCAATTTGTATGCCTGATTTATCCCTCCGGAGAAAGACAATAAATCCGCACGCACGGATTTATAAATCTGGATTTATACGTGCCGTATTTACGCTAATAAAACCCATTATTTTTGCCTGCTAACTTATAGAAGGCTTTTCCATGTTAGGATAAGCTAAAAGGCCTGCCTAAGTCCCCCTCTCCCTCCCACATGCTTGGGTCGCCTATCCCAAAACCCAGCTGTACGGGTGTGTGTGTGTGTGTGTGTGTGGAATGTCTAAAGGAAAACGGTTTAACCTGAAAGCATGAAAAGCCCCCCAATGTCCTCCAGATTACAACAGAGATTAGCAAAGGAGAAAAAAAAATATTTGAATTTCTGATCAGCGGGAGACTTCTTAAGAGACAAAGTACAGATTGGCAGGTGTTAGGAAGCCCCCCCTCCCCAAAGGAGACAGAGAGAGACCAGCGAGAAAGCTTTTGTGGTACAAAATTGTGCCAGAAAAAACAAATATGTCGCTCACTTTGAAGCCGTAAGGAGAATTTGTCACCCTGGCAACCCAC
>NW_027101494.1:0-25152 GCF_035046505.1 Tiliqua scincoides
TCATCATAGCGGTAGATGTACTCTGGAGCAAGAAACCCAGGAATTATTGCAAACATCAACAACTGTTATCTGTTAGAGGGTGTGGGACGCATGGGGTGACACCACTACTGCCCAAAATTTTTAAAATCTTTGTATTTTGGAATTATATATATAATACACACACACACACACACACACACAAGGTTATATATAAAATTCCTAATCTATATAAATATAAAATTTTGAATATATTATTTTGAATAATATATATTTCCCACTGTCTACCTGGGACTTATGGTGACAGATCACTATTTATACTACCATAAGCCCTGGGTAGAATTGGGCATTTGATCACCTTAAAGGCCTGACAAGATTTTGAGGCCCGACAGGTGAAAGCAGAACTATCGCAGCAAATAAAAAGAGGGTTTCCAACCCAGATCAAAACCTGTACGTTTTTTTCAGCAGAACATGCATCTTGGAAGAACTGAAGTGCCAACATAATTCCAGGAGGTATGTTCAGTCTTTCTCCAGGAATTTTTCAGTCTTTCTCCATGAACAAATCTTTTCAGTCAACTTCAAAGGATGCTTGTATGAAAACTATATCAGCTAGGGCAGTGTTTCTCAAACTGTGGGTTGTGAGCCAATTTCAGGTGGGTCTCCATTCATTTCAATATCTTATTTTTAATATGTTAGACTTGATGCTACCATGGAATGTGACTGCATTTGGGGAAATGTTACAGACCTGTACTTTTAGCAAGCAACTATGTGTATTATTTTAACAATGATAGTAAATGGGACTTACTCCTGGGTAAGTGTGGGTAGGATTGCAGCTAGGACTGTTAAAAATTTTCCTGCTTGATGATGTCACTTCCAATCATGACGTCGCTTCCAGTGGGTTCTGTCAGATTCTCATTCTAAAAAGTGGGTCCCGATGCTAAATGTGTGAGAACTATTACAGACTGAGCTAGGGCAATAATTCTTTTTCTTTAGGTATTGACTAAGCATTTGTAGACAACACACTGAATTCTGAAATCTGGGGTGGGGGTGGGGAATGCACTTTCTCTTAGAGATCTGCAGCTCTCGTCATCCAGAATGACAATTTCCAAGGTTCCCTGAAAAGAGGAAATGGCTGCTAAACCAGTTCTACAACTGGTACTGCTGAGACAACTTTTAGTCTTAAATAACTGTGATTCTGTCTAAACTATGACAGTTTCATTCTATGCAATTGAACTTCCTCTCATCCAAACTTCTGATTAGAGCCTGGGCCACTTCAGCGGGGAAAAAATGAAACAAAGTCATGTTCACTCAGTAGTGTTCACCTTTGGCGGGATATCCTGGGGTGAGAGCATCTCCTGCACCATTCAGGATTATCACGTTCCCACGCTGGACTCCACCTCCAGGGAGATTCCAGCCAACTGGGAAAGGCTCTACTCCAGGGGCGCAGGAGTCGGCGGGGTCAGAGTATAGAATAACACCCTTGGCACCAGCCAGCTCTGCATTCTTCACCTAAAAAAAATAACACCTCTGTTTTGGTATGGCAAGCAGGCAGCTCTTTCATGCAAAATGGGACACTGCCTCTGTATGGTGGAACCTGGTAGTTGCGGCTGGAAATCATCACATCTGGCCCTGTGACCCCAACGGAACGTGACAGGCTGTGGAGCATAGACCAGGACTAGGGACACAAGAAAAGCCTACATCTCTGGGTGCACTCGGAAATGCAGGTTGTATTCAAGAAGCATATATACATTCCTGGCTGCCCTGCAAATCCCTCCTTTCCCAGCTAAGAATATGCCCTGCTGGATCAGGCCAAGGGACCATCTACCTGTATCTCACAGAGGTTCACCAGATGCCTCCAGGAGCACACAAGAC
Organism: Tiliqua scincoides; assembly: GCF_035046505.1. Taxonomy (NCBI): domain Eukaryota; kingdom Metazoa; phylum Chordata; class Lepidosauria; order Squamata; family Scincidae; genus Tiliqua; species Tiliqua scincoides. The sequence continues at coordinate 1,849 of NW_027101494.1, forward strand.
CACAAGATACCTGCATCCTGTTGCCTCTCCTTTGCACCTGGCATTCTGAGGTAGCCTACTTTTTGAAACAGGAGGTTGCATATACCCAGTGTGGCTTGTATCCTGTGATGGACTTTTCCTCCATAAATCCATCCAATCCTCTCTGAAATGGATCGAGGCCAGATATTGTCACCATATTCTGTGGCAAGCTGTTCCACAGATTAATTACACGCTGGGCAAAGAAATACTTTCTTTTGTCTGTTCTAACCCTCCAGAGACACTCAATTTGAGTGGATGTCCCCTGATTCTGATGTGGTGTGAGAGGGAAAAGAACATCCCTCTCTCCACTCTATCCGTGTATAATTTTATACGTCTCAGTTCAAAAGTATGAAGCAAGAACTCCCACACCTCACTGTATCCATCAAGTGCCCTCACTGGATATATGTTCCTGGCTACTGTCTTGGCAAATCTGCCTACTCCCTGCAACCCATGGTACATGTCAATGTTTGAAGAGGGGACAAAACTTCCATAACTCTCCCAAACAAAACTGAACCAGCTGTCTTCAGTATGCTAATCATGAGCTCCACTCCAGAGCCCCCTTTCAGAGTATTTATCCCCCTTCTATCATCACCCCCTTAACTTAACTTGAAAACACCCAAGTGGCATTCTGTTTTCAACAGATTCTATCTCTGTACCTAAAGAGCACACCACAACCTTTCAAGTTTGGATATCTTCATTACCTTGTTTCCCCTGAAGATTTTCCCGTATCTGGCAATGACAATTTTCCCAGAACAATTAATTCCCATGTCTCGCTCTAAGCGGTGGAAGTCTTCGATGCTGCCATAGTTCACATACACAAGATCTCCCTGGAGTGTAACAAACACCGTTTTAAAGACAAGCAACATAAGCAGAAAGACAGAAGGCTTGATGATGAGACCAGACAAGGAGTGGGGGTCAGCTATAGTCTCCCACAACTGGGGCCCATCAGTGGCCTGTTAAGACTGCAGCTGAAAACAGGGGAGGGGGGGAGAGAAGGAGCAAGCCAAATTCCACTGACCCACTGAGACCAACTACATTTCACAGTGCTTATAGGAGCTGCAGTGAGTCTTAAATAAGTCTTTATTTAACTCTTTCTACCCTGTTTTCTCCAGATCATTGCACACACTTGCCATATTCCATACACAATCCTAACTCATTTGCTATGAGGGCAAACACACCAAAGAGTATAATGGTACAGAAGTGTAGCCGGGAGTGGTGGTGGTGGTGCGGTAAGAACTACAGACACCACAACACGCCGTAAAAGCAGCCACCCCAATGGTGAGTGGAAGAGGTTGCCTACATGGTGCCTTGCAGTGCCTGCAATAAATATTATGCTGCCCCCCCTTTGGCTACGCCACTGAAATGGTGCAATCTGAGGCCTTTCTACGAAGATAGGCCACTGTATGAAACTGCATCCTAAAGCGCTTTTCAAAATGAATAGACAAAGCAGGGTGATAGAATGTGGTTCTGAATGTCCCCTTACCTTTGAGGTAACTATGAGGTAACCTTTGAGGATTTGAGGAGACTTCCCACCTGCTAAATTCCACCAAGGGATACAGCCCACATTGGCACCACTGCATTGGTGCGGGGGAGTTTAATTAGGATTGGGTTTTCCATGTACACCATTTCAGTTCCCCAGGGCTGCTCCTTGTTAGTCAGCTCTCAAAATTCATACTTGCTCTCTCTCCATGGCCAGGTTTCAAACCTGACATGACTTTCTTTTAGTTCCCTTCCAGACAAACACTGTATGACACAAATCCAGTGGCATGAAGTAGCCACTGGTCATCAAATGCCATTTGGCTCCTCCAGCTTACATAAACCCTAGAAAAAGAAGGCCATTTATGCAGAACGGTGTTTACAACATCCAACAGTCCTTACCTCTGGCGTGCCTTGGGCTGAGAAAGAGTTGTAGGGTGGAACAATATCTCCAATATCCTTGTACCCTGGAGGAGGCTCCTCAAATAATGAGGTGTTGAAGATCTGGGGAGTTAAGAGGGAGTGAAAGAGGTGACCATATGTGAAAAACAGTCAGATTTGGTGTGGTGGCCAAAGTTTTGATTGCTAAGCAGAATTTCTCAAGGAAGGGGGCTAGTGGCCCCAAACTCGTGTCTCTCCCAAGACTCGTGGAAGTCTCATAAATCATTAATTCATTCGATTTGTAATCTGCTTTTCTCCCTGAAGGGCACCCAAGGCAGCTAACAACAATCAAAACATAAAATAACAAAAAAGATAAAATATAGCTAAAAGGTCTAAATCAAATAGGCAATAAAAACAGGAAATTTAAAACAAAAGCAGACAGCGGTAAGAAAAGTCAATTAAAAACATTAATTAAATTCCTATAAGCAGCCATTATAGGGTCTTGAAGGTTTTCCTAAATCAAAATGTCTTCAGGGCTCACTGGAAGGTTAACAAAGAGGAAGATGTCCTCAACTCAAAGGGGAGGGAATTCCAGAACGCAGGAGCCACCACTAAGAAGGCCCTGTTTCTGGCCGCCATCCCCCTGACCTCTCTCAATGGTGAGGCAGTGTATTGGAATTGCGGAAGATATGGCAAGGAGGTAGATGAGGGGTCAGCAGTGGCCCCTAAGGGTAAGGCCTGGGCATCCAGCAGAGTGTGCTGCACAGCTGCAGCCACTTGAAGGCAATAGGGCCCTCAGGAAAATAAGGAGCACCTGAGGCAGAAAGGGTTTGTGGGTTGTAGAAGGAGTGCAGGTTGGAGGTAGGAGACTGACTGACTGACTGACTGGGCTTATTGACTTTGGAATCGGACCTTGGACTGTGACTTGGCGTATTGACTTTGGACTTTGACTTGGATACCCTGACTGATTTGACCGACTTACCTGGAACCTGACCTCGAACTGTAACTAGGCTTACTGGCTCTGGACTCTGATTTGGCAACTCTCATTGATTGGACCGGTTTACTTGGAATCTGTGGACTGGAACTGGACTCTGACTTTTGCTTGCTGCACTGGTGAGTTTCACAAGGGAAACTAATCAGGCTTAAGCGGGCACGAGGCCCAGTGGGGAGAAGCTGTGGCAAGACAGGCAGCAAGGTATGCAAATTATGCATAGCATAAACAGGTTTAAGAAATGATTATTCCGCCTTGCTTCACATGGCCTCCTTACACGTCGGGTGTCAGGTGACTTACAAACAACATTATTGCAATATAAATAAAATTAAAAATTCAAACTGGATTGCAGCTAGGAATTGACTAAAAATAAGCTAGGAAATCAACAACATGCTAGTAAAACCAAACTCTTACTCAGCAGATTAAAAATAGGATTCAACAAATGCATGGAGGAAAAGAGGTACATTGAATGATTGGTATATTCACCATGATTGCTAACAGGCAGTGTGTCGTTGAATACCCAAGAGACAACAGGGAGAGAGGAAACAGAGCAAGGATATGCATTCACTGCCCATACTTATGTTTCAGGCTGGGGACTAGAGGGATTATGACAAAGGTTTCTCAGAACAGTTTTGGGACGGGATTTGGAGGAAGTAATAGGAGAGACATAATGAAGATATTCTGAGATGCAGTTCTGGACCTGAGGGGCAGCATGAGAGAAAGGGCAGAGTCATTTAAGAGAGCGAAAGACCTTTGGATGGCTTACAGCAGTTGCACCGGAGGAGCAAAAGTCACAGGCAGGGATGTAGGCCTGGCGCAAGACCTCCTGATGCCTGAAGCAGCATGCCAAATCTCTGCCCCTTCTTCCTTTCTCCAATCCAGAGGGTGGAAGGAGAAGAAAGAGCAGGGGAGGTTAGTAGGTGAACAGAGATGGTTGCCCCCTTCACCACTACTCTGTTGCCTGAGGCAATAGTTTCAGTTGGCCTCATAGACGGGCCGGCCCTGCAGGAAAACATTGGGATAGGGTTGAAGAGGGAGAAGCAATTGGAAGGGTCAAAGTCACCTTCTCTTCTTTACCTCTTGTCCTTGTTCATCAACAATGGAGATGTAGTTGGGGTTGGTTTCATTGGGGTAGGACAGCAGGACCTCATAGGGAGCCAGCTGAACGGAATCCAAGCCAAACTCCTCCCACTGGGCTCGTATTTGCTCAGCAAGGCACAGGTTCTCTGGGGTGCCAGCCAAGTGAGGACGCCGAGTGAAATTGCTGGAAGAGGGGAAAAGCCATTATTGGTCCAAGAGTGGAAAGTGGTGGACACATCCTTTTGGATGGTTTTTTGTTAATAGAAGGTGTCCAGTAGAACTCAGTCTTGAACTTGATTCAGAACTCATAACTCGGGTTATATCGTGACCTAAGGTGAGTCACATTAGAGATGCCTTCACTCTTCCTCACAGCCTTAGTAGTCATAAAAAGATAAGAACATAAGAAGAGCCCCACTGGATCAGGCCAAAGGCCCATCTAGTCCAGCTTTCTGTATCTCACAGTGGCCCACCAAATGCCCCAGGGAGCACACAAGACAACAGACACAATCTGCGTCCCAGTGCCCTCCCCTGCATCTGGCAATCGGAGGCAGCCTCCCTCTAAAACCAAGAGCTTGCACATGCCTACTATGACTTGTAACCTGTAATGTCCCCTTCACCATCTCTCCCTACAGACATTGTGGTGCTTCTTATTGATTGACAGGGACCTTCTTGTTCCTTTCTGTTACTGTAAAAATGAGCAAGATATCTCTGGAGGGTGAGGGGCTAGACAGACAGGTGGTTCATCTGAGAGGGTTCTGTAAGGGGGCTCACTGCAGGTGAGTCACCCAGGAGCTTCTCACCACAAAGAAGCTCCAAGGTATTTCTGCAGGATGTGGTGTAGACAGGTACTGGGAGGAATCTGGAGGACGAGCCTTCCAGGTGGCTGTAACAGGTGACAAGACAGTCAGGTAGCTGCTATGGTTGCTCAAGGGCTTCTTCTCAAGCAGAAGCTCTACTTAGGACTTTGGTGTGAACTGAATCCTACGGTGTTTTAATTTCCCTTTTCCCAAGGTGGGTCTCCCCTTTGGAAACTTCCTCTTTGGCCTTTGCTTTGAGACTTGATCTGGATTCCTTGCCAAGATGAAACTGACAAAGACAATCCTATGATTTTGCTCTGAAAACAGTCAGTTTCCACTCTGCTCCCACTTCATAGGCAGGATGATTACGCATGGAATGTCTTGCCTTCAACTCTAGCCATGTAGTATTATCCTGCTAAGGCTAATGTTTGGTGGGGGGTAGGTCTTTAACCGATCATCTGAATACACCCATCATACTTTTAACCTGCCCCTTCTTCCTTTCTCCAATCCAGAGGGTAGAAGGAGAAGAAAGAGCAGGGGAGGTTAGTAGGTGAACAGAGATGGTTGCCCCCTTCACCACTACTCTGTTGCCTGAGGCAATAGCTTCAGTTGGCCTCATAGATGGGCCGGCCCTGCAGGAAAACATTGGGATAGGGTTGAAGAGAGAGATGCAATTGGAAGGGTAAAAGTCACCTTCTCTTCTTTACCTCTTGCCCTTGTTCATCAACAATGGAGATGTAGTTGGGGTTGGTTTCATTGGGGTTGGTTTCATTTGGTGGGGGGTATGTCTTGAACCAATCATCTGAATACACCCATCATACTTTTAACCTGATAGACAACTATGTGCTTTCCAGTGCAAGTCTATGCATGTCTAGTCAAAAGTAAGTCCCAATAAGTTCAATGAGACTTACTCCCAGGTAGGTGTGCACAGGATTTCAGCCCTATGGCCCAATCTCGTTAGGCAGTTAGGATGATGGAGCTTGCAATTCACCACCATAAGTGCTGGAGTAGCACATAGGATGCTATGTTGTTATCGTACATGTCAGAGCCACCGGTGCAAACAGCCAAAGGGTCTGCACACCTTCCAGAGAGACCTGGCCCATGTCAGAGCAGGGGCAAGTCGTGGGCTGTTCTGGGGAGTTTTGGGGTGGGGGCAGGGGTGGGAGGGGCTGGATCCTGGCGGTAGCAGCACATGCCGGGATGCTATCCCCATTTTCCTGGCCTGATATGCCCCCTGCCTCTCCACAGGCTTATACCAGCAGTATAGCTGGCATAGGTTCAATGAGCCCCATTGATGGTCCGGTGACCTATGGAGAGGTAAGTAAAATATTTCTACATACTTCTCTGTATGGTTGCATTCTTCTCTGTATGGATGTGTATGCGCAACCTCCTGATTTTAGAAATGGGCTATGTCAGAATGCCAGGTGCAAGGGAGGGCACCAGGATGAGGTCTCTTGTTATCTGGTGCGCTCCCTGGGGCATTTGGTGGGCCGCTGTGAGATACAGGAAGCTGGACTAGATGGGCCTATGGCCTGATTCAGTGGGGCTGTTCTTATGTTCATTACCTCCCATTGCATGCATTGTGTGCTCTGGTAAAGCGGCTACACTGCATAAAATGGTGGGGACAGGACTGGGCTGTTCGTTAGATATAGTCAGGAGGGGAAAAAACAGGATAGCAATGGTGGGAGAGAGGACTGCCTTTTTCTCCTGCTTCTGGGCTGCTGGTGGCAGCTGGTGGACCACACTGCAGCTGGTGGAAACAGGATGCTGGACTAGATGGGGTTGGGCCTCATCCTGCAGGGTTTTTTTTTGTTGGGCCTGGTCCTGCAGGGCTGTATGTTTTTCTGTTTTGTTGTAAGACATGTTTAAATTTCTCCTTCCACAGATCTAGTCCATGGTGGAGGATGGAGATGGTATATCTATTTCAGCTGAGTGGTAACAATTCTGAAGACTTCATTTGTCAATTCAAATGCAAATTAGTCTGAAGGGATAACTTTTAATCTGCAAATCTGCTTTCAAAGATGCTCAGAAGCCAAATGAAACCTTTATTAGGACCAATTAAAATATCACAGAGTAGTGAGCTAACCATCAAGTTCTTAAAGACATTTACTTAAGGCTAGATGTTAGGCAAAACAAAATAAGAGGCAGACACATTCGGTCATGATGGAAAAGCCCCAGCTTGTAAGAGTTTTTTTTTTTTAAGATTGCGTTTAGGAGCAGGAAGTCAATTTTGAGACTGTTATAAATTGCATTCTTTTTTGTTTTTCCTTAATACCCAAATTTGTCACAATGAATGAAAAGGCTGGAGCCAGCATGGTGTAGTGGTTCGGGAGTTGGACTTTGACCTGGAAGATCCAGGTTCAAATCCCCACTTAGCCATGAAGCTTCTTGGGTGACCTTGGGCCAGCCATTATTTCTCAGGTGCAGCTACCTCACAGGTCTGTTGTGAGGACAAAAGGTGGGAAGGAGCTATGTAAACCACCATGAGCTCCTGGGAGGAAGGACATAATAATGATAATAATAACCACCTTGCTGCAATCCTACTCTCCCACCCCCACTACATATGTTCATTAGAATGCCTGAAAGGGGCTCAACAGCTAGACCAAGAGCTGCTATCTGGACAGGTCCATGTTGGTCCATGGACAGGTCCATATTCACAATTCCTGCTGACAACATGTTGAAATCCTGTTTAAACACATTGATCCCTATTGACTGCCATGTGTAAACAATGGTGTGTGGTTTGGTCCTTGCTCGCATGCCTGCTGAGGTTTGTTCACCACATTGATCTTAACAGAGCAGGGGAGAAAAAAGCACACATCTTTGAAGAGTCCAGCAAACTGTATGCTCCACTTACCGCAAAAATTGCTTGATGTTCTCTGCGTTCAGTTCCACCATAAATGACTTCTTCATTTTCTCAGTAGAACCTGTAGCCGGCAATTGATCTGCGGAGTTACTCAGCCAGCCTGTGAGTGATAACAAAAACATGTCCACAGTGTGAAATTTTTCAGCATGAGATATGTACACATGGGTTTATCAATACATGATGGTTACCTCCTCCCATTCATGCTAATGCCCAAACTCTATGCCAGACGCATGGTACTAGCGTGCTACAAGCAATCAACCAATTAAAATAAATAAATAATAAAAATCTTCTGAAGACCCAAATACCTGTCTACAAAGGAGGTTGCCACTATACCTCTGGATGAGTTACTGCTCTCTGACTTTGCTTCCTCCCAAACAGGGAAAGAAGTTTTAAACCACAACATTCCTTTTGATAAAGGGGGGAAAAAACGACTAGATAGTGGTCATTTAAGGACAATCTGCTTCCTAATTTGATAAAGGAGATTATAATATGTAACCTATAGCTGAACATAGCATTAACCATCAACTAATGTGCATGAAATTTTAAGGTGCAATTAGATCCTCCTCCCTATTCCATTCATCTCTACATTTTTAGATGGGGGATGAAATCTTTGGATTTTCCCCCCTCTCTTCCCTCTGTTCCGTTGTCCACTGTCAATTTGTAAGGCAATTCGGTGCAGGAACCTTCATGTTTTTGCACATGAAGCTCAATAAAAGGGCATCAAGAGCACTATTAAAACCAGGATGGTATAGTAGTTCTGGAGTTGTACTTAGACCTGGAAGATCCAGGTTCAAATCCCTGCTCAGCTGCAAAGTTTCCTGGGCCAGTCACTCTCTCTTAGCCTCATCCACCAAGCAGGTTTGTTGTGAGGACAAAAGGAGGGGAGGAACTAGGTACACCACCCTGAGCAACTTGGAGGAAGGTTGGCATAACAATGTGAAAAAAATAAATAACAATTACAAAGATCATTATCACATGGGGAGAGACAGAGAGAGAATTTGTGCTAGCAGAGATCCTGTATCACTTTAGACCTGGGATCAAGTATGCATTCTTGACCCCAACAAGCAATAAGAATTGCTTTGCTGGATCAGGCCAAAAGTCCTTAGAGTTCAAAGTTCTCTTTCTGGGGGAGGCCAAGACATGCTCCTGATAAACCTTCAATCAGATCCTTGTCATTTATCTCCAATGAGTACCCAGAGGAACTGTGCCCCTCCACATGGAGATTTCATTGAATTATCCTAGAGAACAGCCCTTGACAGACCTCTGCTCAAACTTTCTTTTCTCCAGTCATCTAAGCTCAGCGGCAGCACACGGCACTGAATTCCGCAACGTTTTTCTTTTGTCTGCCTGAATCTCTGGGGCGCATGAGCTGCTGGGCCAGGCAGGCAAGCACTTTCCCATCTTTCTGAGAAGAGCATCTGTGCCAGACTTCAGAAAAACAACGCTTGCAATCCAATATACATTGTTCTGGGAGCAAGCCCCAGTGAATACAGGGAGACTCCTGAGCACTCATGCATCAAATTGAGCTGAAAATGTCTTCCTGAATCTTGCTCACCAGCTGAAAGGACCTTTACTATCTCCAACCTGCACCCCCCCCAACAGCTTCAGGAATAGCCTTCTGCCTCTCCCTGGAATGTGGGAAATCAATTTCACTTCCAGAATGAGCCGCAAGAACACTCCCACCCACCCCGCACCCCACAACCCTTTCCTACAATTGCTTTCACCGGGCAAGGCCAGCCCTGTTCTGTTTGAACTGTACCAATCAGGAAACCAAGGAGGAACACTCCCAGAGCAGCCCCTCCAGCCAGAACCCAGAAACGACTCTTGCTGCCACAGCTGCTGGCCCCTGTGGGGTAGGTGGGCTCAGAGGCCGTCCCGAGAGAGGTCCACATCCTCAACAGGCGTCTCTGCTCCCAGCTGCGAACAAGACTTCCCAAAGTCTGGATTCAGCTCGATATCCTCCAGTATTGTCTGCCCCCCTTTACAAGGGGGACAAAGTCCTCACTCTGTTGCATGGATCTTGACTCCTCCTGCAGGCTGTAGGAAAGGCGGCAGCAGCAGCAGTGAGATGGGTCCTCTCTCTGCCTCTGAAGCAGGCCAGGCTCCAAGTGTTGTCCTGCTGCCAAGCCACACGGCCTGGCACCACCATCCCTTTGCTCGGGATAGTGGAAGGCACTGGGGACGGACTCCTTCTCAGGCTGAAGCTGCTCTTTTGTCTTCTGGAACTATGGCTTTTGCCCTGCCTGGAGCATAGTGGCAAAGAATGCAAGCCCAGAAACTGTCAGCACAGATACAAGCTCACCCACAAGCTCACCGTGGCCTTGGGCAAACCACTGTTCCCTGAGCCTCAGCTCCCCAGTCTATAAAATGGACATATTGGTTGCAAGGATGACTGAGATGCTGCACGTGAAGCTTTTAGGAACCCCTGACTGCACTATATAAATGGGGAGCATTAATCTATGCGGCATAGCTACTTATCAATGTTGTTGTTCTTTAATGAGAATCTCAGATATAAATCCTATCAATATGGCATGCATATAGTATGGAGCGTGGGAGGTGAAGGGCCACAGAGGGGCCAGACTGGAAGGAATCCAGCTGGAAGGAGGAGTTCTATGAAAGACTAGAACTAGTCAATTGTAAAAATCCCTACGGGGGTTTAGAACAGCCTGCCTATGTGAACCGCCTTGGATTAAAATCTGAGGAGAAATCTGACGACCAAGAAAGGCAGTATATAAATACCTGTATAAATAAATAAATATAGTATTGGGGTCCAGAGGCATAGCTAGATGGGATGCAAAGCACTAAATTTGGCAGGGAGCCTCAGTGTGGCATTCAAGCGCCCCCCCCTTCAGAGCCATTGCAGGTAGGGTGGAGGTGTTCACTTCCGTTTTGCTCCCCCTACCTGGAATGGCTCCAAAGGGGAGGGGAAGGGGCTTTCTGCTGCAACCCACGCTGAGTCTCCCTGACAAACTTAGTGCTTTGCACCCCCTCTAGCTATGCCACTGGCAAGAGGTTTGCTCCCCCCCCCCAGCCCAGAATAACTCCGACAGGGAGGGACCACTTGCACACCATGGTGAATCTCCCTGCAAAACTTAGTGCTTTCCCACCCCCTCTAGCTACACCACTGGTAGGCCCCCATGATAACCTGCAGTGTTTGATAGATGACAATAGGTGCTCTCCTTTCAAGAATTACCTATCAAGTGTCTGACACTTAAAAAAAAAAAAGTGTATAATACTCTCCCATCCTTCACTGGCCTAATTCAGACATGACATTCAACCATGCTCCATGGTGCAAAAACCTCAGACATGTGGGCTTCCTCTCCTCCCAGCCCCCATGTGCAAGAGAAATTTAAAGCTTCCATTTATTCCCATTTCCTGCATTGATGGACCCATGACAGTTAGAAAATGCTGTGGCCGAATATCCTCATTTTCCAACTAACTGGCTTGTAGAAGCCACCGTTTCCCACATTTGGATGAAACTGTACTTTGTTCCAAACCATGAAAAACAGCCTTAAATCTCTCCTTTGCGTGTGAAGAAAAGGGGAGGAGAGCATGTGAGCTAGTGGTTCACCACAGCTTGTGCATATCGTGCCAGGCTGTCCTCTGAACTGGGCCAGGGGTGTCCAAACGTATTGGCAGGAGGGCCACATCATCTCTCTGACACTGCGTCGGGGGCAGGGAATAAAAAACAATTAATTTACATTTCAGATCTGAATAAATGTGCATAAACTTATGTAAATGAATATATTAGAGATGGAACTTATCTGAATGAATGAAGGTCTTGCAATAGCTTGCAAGGCCTTGCACAAAGCAACACCAGCCTTTCCTTTTCTGTTGCTGCTGCATTACAGACGTGAAACAGCAAGCAGTGGAGGGAGCTCTCGTCCCATAGCTCATGCGAGACGTCAAACAGTCAAGACAGTCGCTCTCACACTGAAAGCAGTTCATTGGGCCAGCACGGGCTCCAGCAAATCTCCAGAGGGCCAGAGGCTCATTGGACACTGGGGGTTACCCATGGGCCAGACTGGGAGTCCTCGAGGGCCGCAAGTGGCCCCAGGGCCAGGGTTTGGGCACCCCTGAACTGGGCCATTGTTTAGCCCCATTTTAAGCAACACTTCTTTGTCACTTTGCTACTCTCCCATTTGAAATGTGGAAGGGTCATAGTTCACTGATGGGCACAGAAGGTTCCATGTTCAGTTTCCTTGCACACAGAAGATTCTGTGCTCAATCTCAGGCTCTTCCTTTTTTAAAAAGGATCAGCCAGCAGGCAATGCTAGCGCAGTCAGTAGCTAGAGGAGGGCCAAACTGTAAGTACTGCTGGTGCCACAACACGCCGTGTAAGTGGCCGCTCCCACTTGCTGTCAGAGCCATTCCAGGTAGCAATGGCAATGCACAGGTGCTCACCAAACCAAACAGTGTCTCCTGTGTGTTGCTGTCACTGCCTGGAATGGCTCTGATAGTGAGTGGGCGGGGCCACTTAAGAACATAAGAACAGCCCCACTGGATCAGGCCAAAGGCCCATCTAGTCCAGCTTCCTGTATCTCACGGCGGCCCACCAAATGCTCCAGGGAGCACACCAGATAACAAGAGACCTCATCCTGGTGCCCTCCCTTGCATCTGACATAGCCCATTTCTAAAATCAGGAGGTTGCGCATACACATCATGGCTTGTACCCCGTAATGGATTTTTCCTCCAGAAACTTGTCCAATCCCCTTTTAAAGGCGTCTAGGCTAGACGCCAGCACCACATCCTGTGGCAAGGAGTTCCACAGACCGACCACACGCTGAGTAAAGAAATATTTTCTTTTGTCTGTCCTAACTCTCCCAACACTCAATTTTAGTGGATGTCCCCTGGTTCTGGTGTTATGTGAGAGTGTAAAGAGCATCTCCCTATCCACTCTGTCCATCCCCTGCATAATTTTGTATGTCTCAATCATGTCCCCCCTCAGGCGTCTCTTTTCTAGGCTGAAGAGGCCCAAACGCCGTAGCCTTTCCTCATAAGGGAGGTGCCCCAGCCCAGTAATCATCTTAGTCGCTCTCTTTTGCACCTTTTCCATTTCCACCTACACGGCATTGTGGCACCTTCAGTACTCACTGTTTCCCCCTCCTCTTGCCCCCCTCTCACATTTGGCTCACACACTGGGCTTGCTTGATCAGTCTGGCAATATGGATTCAAAGGACTCAAACTGCTGGTGAGTCAGGTCTTGTTTGTGCTTGGGCGATGTTGAGCTCAGCCATTCCCAGAATGCCAACCAGGGCACACTCGCATGTTGCAAGAGTGTTTTGAAAACATAAGCCATCATGTAGACTACATCCACTACACCAGTGGTTCTCAAACTTACTGGGGCTGCGATTCACCTTGTCTTCAGGGAGAGGGGGTGTCATGACCCACCTCCGGCAGCCACTCCAACGGCCCATAGCCCCAGTAAAGCCTCCAGAGGCCTCTGCAGGCCTCAGAAGTGTTGCTTTTAAATCACTTTTGGTTGTGTTCATGAAACTAGAAGTGACTCAGAAGTCACTTCCAGAGCCATTTTTGAGGTCCACGGAGGCCTCTGGAGACTATCCTGGGAAGGCAAGACATCAGGGTGGCTGCCAGTGGTGGGTTGCAGCCAGAAGCAGCCTATAGTTGCATCCATTTGGAGCCAAAGAAATGAAAGGGCAGACAAGTGGGCCTAACTTGCAACCCACCTTGGCATTGGGTTGCGACCCACCAAGTGCGTCACGACCCACAGTTCAAGAAGTAGGAGAAGAAATTGGGAAAGGTAGGGAGATGGGATGTGATAGACAGTTTGGCACACTGAGAGGATGCAGGGACAAAGGAGCGAATAAGCAGCCCATCCTGGGGCATTCCGTGTATAAATGCTTTTATGCGAATGCCCGAAGTCTACGAGCAAAGGTGGGAGAACTGGAATGTCTGGTGACAAGGGAAAATATTGACATAGTGGGCATAACGGAAACCTGGTGGAATGCGGAGAATCAGTGGGATACCGCAATCCCGGGCTATAAACTCTACAGGAGGGACAGGCAGGGGCGTGTTGGAGGTGGGGTGGCCCTTTATGTTAAGGAAGGGATAGAATCCAGCAAAGTAGAGATTGAAGGTGGGTCCGACTCCACCGTAGAATCTCTGTGGGTTAAATTACCAGGCTTGAGCAGCGATGTAATACTGGGGGTGTGCTATCGTCCTCCAGACCAGAAATCTGATGGGGACCTTGAAATGAGGAAACAGATCAGGGAGGTGACAAGGAAGGACAGGGTTGTAATCATGGGGGACTTCAATTATCCTCATATTGACTGGGTCAATTTGTGTTCTGGTCACGATAAGGAAACCGGATTTCTTGACGTGCTAAATGACTGTGGCTTAGATCAGCTAGTCACGGAGCCCACCAGAGGACAGGTGACTCTGGATTTAATTTTGTGCAGTACGCAGGACCTGGTTAGAGATGTAAACGTTACTGAGCCATTGGGGAACAGTGATCATGCTGCGATCCGTTTTGACCTGCACGTTGGGGGAAGAATACCAGGCAAATCTCTAACAAAAACCCTTGACTTCCGACGGGCAGACTTCCCTCAAATGAGGAGGCTGGTTAGAAGGAGGTTGAAAGGGAGGGTAAAAAGAGTCCAATCTCTCCAGAGTGCATGGAGGCTGCTTAAAACAACAGTAATAGAGGCCCAGCAGAGGTGTATACCGCAAAGAAAGAAGGGTTCCACTAAATCCAGGAGGGTGCCCGCATGGCTAACCAGCCAAGTTAGAGAGGCTGTGAAGGGCAAGGAAGCTTCCTTCCGTAAATGGAAGTCTTGCCCTAATGAAGAGAATAAAAAGGAACATAAACTGTGGCAAAAGAAATGTAAGAAGGTGATAGGGGAGGCCAAGCGAGACTATGAGGAACGCATGGCCAGCAACATTAAGGGGAATAATAAAAGCTTCTTCAAATATGTTAGAAGCAGGAAACCCGCCAGAGAAGCGGTTGGCCCTCTGGATGGTGAGGGAGGGAAAGGGGAGATAAAAGGAGACTTAGAGATGGCAGAGAAATTAAATGAGTTCTTTGCATCTGTCTTCACAGCAGAAGACCTCGGGCAGATACCGCTGCCCGAACGGCCCCTCCTAACTGAGGAGTTAAGTCAGATAGAGGTTAAAAGAGAAGATGTTTCAGACCTCATTGATAAATTAAAGATCAATAAGTCACCGGGCCCTGATGGCATCCACCCAAGGGTTATTAAGGAATTGAAGAATGAAGTTGCAGATCTCTTGACTAAGGTATGCAACTTGTCCCTCAAAACGGCCACGGTGCCAGAAGATTGGAGGATAGCAAATGTCACGCCTATTTTTAAAAAGGGAAAGAGGGGGGACCCGGGAAACTATAGGCCGGTCAGCCTAACATCTATACCGGGTAAGATGGTGGAATGCCTCATCAAAGATAGGATCTCAAAACACATAGACGAACAGGCCTTGCTGAGGGAGAGTCAGCATGGCTTCTGTAAGGGTAAGTCT
Source organism: Tiliqua scincoides (assembly GCF_035046505.1). Lineage (NCBI taxonomy): Eukaryota > Metazoa > Chordata > Lepidosauria > Squamata > Scincidae > Tiliqua > Tiliqua scincoides. Next base: position 16,943 of record NW_027101494.1, read on the forward strand.
TGCCTCACGAACCTTATAGAATTCTTTGAAAAGGTCAACAGGCATGTGGATGCGGGAGAACCCGTGGACATTATATATCTGGACTTTCAGAAGGCGTTTGACACGGTCCCTCACCAAAGGCTACTGAAAAAACTCCACAGTCAGGGAAATAGAGGACAGGTCCTCTCGTGGATTGAGAACTGGTTGGAGGCCAGGAGGCAGAGAGTGGGTGTCAATGGGCAATTTTCACAATGGAGAGAGGTGAAAAGCGGTGTGCCCCAAGGATCTGTCCTGGGACCGGTGCTTTTCAACCTCTTCATAAATGACCTGGAGACAGGGTTGAGCAGTGAAGTGGCTAAGTTTGCAGATGACACCAAACTTTTCCGAGTGGTAAAGACCAGAAGTGATTGTGAGGAGCTCCAGAAGGATCTCTCCAGACTGGCAGAATGGGCAGCAAAATGGCAGATGCGCTTCAATGTCAGTAAGTGTAAAGTCATGCACATTGGGGCAAAAAATCAAAACTTTAGATATAGGCTGATGGGTTCTGAGCTGTCTGTGACAGATCAGGAGAGAGATCTTGGGGTGGTGGTGGACAGGTCGATGAAAGTGTCGACCCAATGTGCGGCAGCAGTGAAGAAGGCCAATTCTATGCTTGGGATCATTAGGAAGGGTATTGAGAACAAAACGGTTAGTATTATAATGCCGTTGTACAAATCTATGGTAAGGCCACACCTGGAGTATTGTGTCCAGTTCTGGTCGCCGCATCTCAAAAAAGACATAGTGGAAATGGAAAAGGTGCAAAAGAGAGCGACTAAGATGATTACGGGGCTGGGGCACCTTCCTTATGAGGAAAGGCTACGGCGTTTGGGCCTCTTCAGCCTAGAAAAGAGACGCTTGAGGGGGGACATGATTGAGACATACAAAATTATGCAGGGGATGGACAGAGTGGATAGGGAGATGCTCTTTACACTCTCACATAATACCAGAACCAGGGGACATCCACTAAAATTGATTGTTGGGCGGGTTAGGACAGACAAAAGAAAATATTTCTTTACTCAGCGCGTGGTCGGTCTGTGGAACTCCTTGCCACAGGATGTGGTGCTGGCGTCTAGCCTAGACGCCTTTAAAAGGGGATTGGACGAGTTTCTGGAGGAAAAATCCATTATGGGGTACAAGCCATGATGTGTATGCGCAACCTCCTGATTTTAGGAATGGGTTAAGTCAGAATGCCAGATGTAGGGGAGAGCACCAGGATGAGGTCTCTTGTTATCTGGTGTGCTCCCTGGGGCATTTGGTGGGCCGCTGTGAGATACAGGAAGCTGGACTAGATGGGCCTATGGCCTGATCCAGTGGGGCTGTTCTTATGTTCTTATGTTCTTAAGTGCTCACTTCCAATGCTGATCAGAGTGAGGAAACCTCATAGGACACTGAAATGTTTTTTCTTCTCTGCGAATATATGGGCAACCGAAAAAAATTATGAGGGGGGAAATTCTCTATTTATATTTATATCTATATCTATATTAATAGATTATATTATAGATATTATATTAATATCCCCTGAGGGCTGGGGATAAGAATAGGCCCTCAGTTTGGCTGTACTTGTCGTAAGAGGCGACTAAACAGCCACCGGGTAGATGGGACTCGTCAGCCTGGGAAGGCAGCTCATCTGAGAGAAGGAAAACTCTGATCCCAAACCTCCACTGCCTTGTGGCTACATCCAGTTATGGAAAAGGTCAGGAGTCAACCTTGAGGCAAAATCTGGAGCTGGAGTCCCTGAGGCAGTTCATGGCTGAACACAGTCACGTTCTGGCAACTCCTGCGACACCACTGGAACCAACCATATTGGCTTCTGCCTTTCCATTGGACCATTTCAGCGACGTGGAGAGGGGGGATTTGCTGCATGGGTAACAGTCTATCCTCCATATCTACTTTACCCAGGCTTCGAGCACTGGAGAGGACACTGTTCCAGAACACTATTCAGAGCGCGATACCCTAGTCTTCTGAGACTGAAGGGTGCCAACATATTAAAATCCAGGTCTACAGAGCTTGCGTCCTAAGTACACTTCTGTACTGCAGCGAGTCATGGACTCTTTGCTCACAACAGGAGAGGAAACGGAACACTTTCCACATGCGCTGCCTCCGACGCATTCTCGGCATCACCTGGCAGGACAAAGTTCCAAACAACACAGTCCTGGAACGAGCTGGAATCCCTAGCATGTATGCACTGCTGAAACAGAGACGCCTGCGTTGGCTCGGTCATGTTGTGAGAATGGATGATGGCCGGATCCCAAAGGATCTCCTCTATGGAGAACTCATGCAAGGAAAGCTCCCTACAGGTAGACCACAGCTGCGATACAAGGACATCTGCAAGAGGGATCTGAAGGCCTTAGGAGTGGACCTCAACAAGTGGGAAACCCTGGCCTCTGAGCGGCCCGCTTGGAGGCAGGCTGTGCAGCATGGCCTTTCCCAGTTTGAAGAGACACTTGGCCAACAGTCTGAGGCAAAGAGGCAAAGAAGGAAGGCCCATAGCCAGGGAGACAAACCAGGGACAGACTGCACTTGCTCCCAGTGTGGAAGGGATTGTCACTCCCGAATTGGCCTTTTCAGCCACACTAGACGCTGTGCCAGAACCACCTTTCAGAGCGCAATACCAGAGTCTTTCGAGAATGAAGGTTGCCAACACAATCTATATTCTATATCTAGATGCACCAAAGATTCCCTGATGCAGCTCACACTACAGCAAAGAAGTGTAGGGTGGAATCCTAGAAGCATATCCATTGCCCAGAAAGCAAAGTCCCATTTCTTATTAAAAGGGGATGAGACAAACTGATGAAGAACAAACCTAACAATGGCTATGCTCCATCCAGTGGTTACTTCCAGTATACCTGAAGGTATCTGGTTGACCCTTGTGGGAGCCAGGGTGATGGACCAGCAGAGCTCTTACGTCCTTATCCTTCAACCCATTAACAGGGGAAAATACTGTATTTTTTGTTCTCAGCTTTATGCAGGGTGACCAGATGCCATAACTGCAAAAGAGGACCAGGTGCCCCAAAATGTAGGACAGCCAAGAAAAATGTAGGACATGGCAAAATAAAAGCTAAAAAACCATTTGTATATTGATTTCATGTGGTTAATTTAAACACTATATTACTTATTGCATTTAAACTATATTACATATAATTTATTAATTACAAGAAGGCTACGCACTGCCTGCTCATAGGAAAAGGAGGACACTGAAGTTATTTTCCAGGGCATGAGCTAAAGAAGAGGACCATGTCCCTGGAAAAAGAGGACATCTGGTCTCCCTGGCTTTACGTAATTCTCAGCTTTCTGTAATTTCCTATTTTACCACTGATGGCAGGGTTATACCACAAACAGCTGCAGTAACCATTTCTTGCTTTTTAAATAAGACACCAGTCACAGAATATGTATTGTTTTCCTTGCAGAGAGAAGCAGGACAACCAGATAGCAACCTGGTTAATTATTGTTAACCTTGACACACTCCAGTCAAATGGGAACAAAGGCCAGGCTGATCAACCTGCACTATCCAGGGGCTCTTTCGCCCACACTTTCCTTATTGAGTTAACGTACATTCTTTATTTTAAACATTTATACTGTACCTTTCTTGCCATAGAGCTCAGTGGTGGCTTCTTTAGCTTGCTGTGAGGCAAATACAGTCCACGCTGCATCAAATATTTCAATGTGAACATTTTTGATATAAAAAAATAATAATTGGGGAGGTTGAAATATTTTCCCTGGTCCACCTTTGTTCAACTTTTGGGGTTGTAGATAGGCTGTTTGCTGTCTAATCAGCAGCTATTTCAACACCATATTTTCTCTCTTTGAAACAGAAGTGAGCCCAATCAGTCAGGGATTGGGGTCAGTGTGACAGTGTTAGAATACCACATTGCTCATAGTCGAGTACATGAGCCAACACCAAACCATGTTTGGCTGTTACACATGTCTGCATACACAGGCAGTCCTGGCAAAAGCCCCAAGCACACTCCAAAAACCTTCTGAGGCCTCTGGAGCACCTTTAACCGTATTCCCAGTTTTCATAGGAAAATCAGAGGTATATGGTTAAAGCCACTCCAGAGTCCTCAGAAGGCTTTTGGAACACTGCAGAATGTCACATGAGGTTCATGGCGATGGTAACTGCTACATGAGAAAGCCAAGATAATCAAAGATAAGATACAGCACTGGAATCCTGTTTAGGGTAGTCCAACATAGAGAGCCATTCCTTCATAGGGAAATATCAGTAGCAGTTTAAAATCCTATGTAAGATTGCCATGTACAAAAAACAGCAAGTACAGCCCCTCAAAATCCTAAAATATTGAATGTCTGATTGTCTCATGGACATTGCCATGCATTTGTCTTCAGACTGGATTCAGATTATCCTGCAGGTTCTCAGTCTTTAGGTCCCACTTAAGGTTTCAGCCTCTCATGACATTTATGACATTTAGACCTCAATGAGGTCTAGCAACTTCTGCAGAAAACTTTAAAAAAAAAATGAGATTCAGCTTCATGAAACCACTGCTCCCCTTCCATCTCCTATAATAAAAACTCATCACATGGCAGTGTTTGACTGTAACAGGGTTGCTTCAGAGTCATCCCTGGTCAAAGAATCAAGTGTTCTTTGAAAAAAAAAGCCAAACGGCACCTTCCTTGCACTTGGGGAAAAAATGCAAAACAATCTCTGCAGGCTCTACCTGGGAGTAAGTTCCATTGAACTCAGCCTTATTTCTAAGTAGGCCTGCATAGTATTAGGCCATAAGCCCACTCTTGCTTCTAGACTGGGTGGCCAACTTTCAACTTTAGGGCTCCTGGACCTTTAACAATTGCGGAGAGGTGGAAATGTCAGAAGGTTCAGCTTGTCGTCTGTGAGATGTACCTGCTGAAATTCCCTCTTCTACACAATTGTTAAAGGTTCAGGAGCCCTATGTTGAAAGGTTGGCCTGCTCTTGATGGTACGCAGGAACTGCCTCCCCATCTGGTTTTGGCAGGATGAGATCCAAGGAAGAGCACTCAAGAACATAAGAAGAGCCCCGGTCGGATCAGGCCAAAGGCCCATCTGGTCCAGCTTCCTCTGTCTCACAGTGGCCCACCAAATGCTTCAGGGAGCACACAAGACAACAACTTGAGTCCTGAGCCCTCCCTTGCATCTGCATTCTGAGGTAGCCTACTTCTAAAATCAGAAGGTTGCACATACCATCATGGCTTGTAACTTGTGATGAAGTTTCCACCAGAAACTTGTCCAATCCCCCTTTTAAAGGCATCCAGGCCAGATGTCATCACTACATCCTGTGGCAAGGGGTTTCACAGATCAACTTAAGGTATGATCTTACTAACTTGCCCTTTTATATATTCATAAGATTTTCTTCATACAAAATATTGTTAAGCCACCTTGATTTGAGGGGAGGGAGCTGTGAAAAATGGGCTTCATTACACAGCTAGATCAGTCGATTGGTTTTGGAAGCTGTTTCTAGGCTAGCATGTGTCAAGTCCAGGAATATCAACCAGAGCTATTGGATTCCCCACAGATTCTGTGCATGTCAGTTCATAGTCTCGGATTTGGTTCTGCTTGCCTGCCCTGTTCTTTTGGAGCCAGACATGGGTTCCGGAAGACAGAGCAAAAGTGGCATTTTTAATACCTTACCTTACTGTATGTGCAAACTCTTGGTTTTAGAGGCAGGCTGCCTCTGATTGCCAGATGCAGGGGAAGGCACCGGGACACAGGGTTGTGTCTGTTGGCCTGATCCAGCGGGGCTCTTCTTATGTTCTTACCTGCTGGAAAAGAGAGAGCACAGAGGGGACGTGGGAGTTCTGTGCATATATATATGTATATATGCACAGAACTGGGATTTAGATGCTAACTCTCTTCCCACTTATATTGCTATTTAAGTAGACTGACTCCATTAAAAGCCATACTAGTGATGGCGAGGACCAGTTTATCTTTGGAATGCATCGTGGGGGGGGGGGAAGAGCCAAAGAAGCTCCCATGAGAAGGAGATGGTTAGAAGAGTTGCCTAGTTATCTTTTGTTGCCATAAGAATAGCTCTGACGGCCTCCGCAAGATTACACATTGAAGAATACAGAATAATTAAATATGCCCTCCTACCACTTTGCTTCTTGTACTTCCAACTGACATATTAATAAACCTATATGATCCAACTCTCTTGGGGATGTACCACTTCTGAATGTAGATAGGGCTTTTGTAGCCTCCTGAATTAAATCAAGAAGGTGTTATGCAGGAAAAATAAATCCCCTTCCCCTTTTATTTTGGCAATAATTCTGGAGGCTGCAACATGGGGTGAAAATCCGCACTTATTCCAAATGGGGATAAGAAATAAGAAAAATTGCCCTCACTGATTTGACTTCAAATTCTGTAGCTTTTCTGTGCTTGTGTATGGTATCCTGGAATATATACAGAGAGTAGCGTTGCTAGGGGATGTCGAGAGTATGGGCCACACTGGGCGACGTGCACAGGGAGGGTGATACCACTATTGGCCAAAATTTTTAAATTCTTGGTATTTTCAAATAATACCCCATGTTATATATCACTTGATGCGTATTTTCATGCAGAATGCAATGCAAAAATCTGCGTTGGTATATCTCTATTTTATCAAAAGTTATAGCCGAAAATACCCCAGCAGGGCAGGGCAATGGTGCATCATCTTGCCCACCACCCTGGTCATTGCCCCACCCATTGCATGGAAGAAGTCCCTCATGGGGGTGATGCTCAGGCCTCCTGCACCAAGTGATGCAAACCTAGTGAAGCCACTGTAGAAACATTTGACTGCAGAAGAGTTGGCCTCAACCTGTAGAGTGGCCAGCCGCTGAGAAAGGAGGACGTTAATAGCTGGGAAGGTGAAACATAACCCAGGGCACTGTCCTTTCTGCACGGCCTGTGGCCTGCCTCACAATTTGCGGGTTTTCGCTACATAAAGTTTGCAGCCCTTTGTCTCACAAGCCACCGATGTGCTCCCTTTTCTTTGTAGGGATTTTATGATTTTCTGCGCTTTTCTGCCTTCTGAGAGATGTAATAAAAGAACAGATATTTATAGAGTTTTCTCAGCCATTCAATGCACCCTGCAGTAAAATTAAATGCTGAGCATCTGCCCAAGATTTATAATACTGGCACAAATGCCCTCTCTACCACTTGCTGTGCTATCTCCTTTTTTTTTTTTGGTAATAATAATCTCATTAGTTTGTGCTGCACACACGCACATGTTTATTGATATGTATGTTCTTATCTACCAGTTCCTTCCTGTCCCAAGCCTCTGCACCCGTCTTCCTACAGCCAACTGCAGGCTTTTAAAACATCCTTTGAGGGCACAATTCATGGAAACATTCTTTTCTGCAAGCCCCATTGAAGTGAATGGAAACATTTGCTTTAATGGATCTGTGCAGCCCACTGTAAACACCCATAGTGGGTCTACCTATCACAAAACCAGTCCTATCTTTTTATTTTTCCTGAAGTGGCTAACAATAAAACAAAGTTAGAGTATTAAAAAAATCAAAAAAATCCAACCATCAAAATTAAAATTTGGTATATATGGGGGTTACCCCATCTTCAGTACTGTAGCAGGAGTAATTGCCCTGCCAGCCTTTCCCAAAAGCCTCCCTTAAAAGCCAAGGATTGACTAGAAAATGAAACAAAATTAATGGTGGGACCAGGCTGGCTTCCCCAGGGAGACCGTTCCACAAAGTTGCCACCACAACTGGAGAGGCCTCTAGCCTTTCTACTCACTCATTGCACCTCATTCAAAGTGACCCAGCAGGACCTCTGATGTTGATTAGCATGCATAGGGGTGAACATCGGATAGGATTGTCCTCGTCATGTTTTCAATGTCATCTTTCACCATCATCAAAATGCCATAACATGACAACATATGTGTAACTGACTGCTGTGGTGCCACTATAATGCCCAAAGTTGACCACGAAGAGGGATTCAGAGGTAGGACCACATATGACCTTCAGTGCATATGTACACCATAATTTCTCCCACAATTTCACCAAAGAATCCTGGGAATTTTAGTTTGGTGAGGAGCAAAAATGCAGTACAGGCTACCGAAGTTGCCCCAACCACTGGGGAAGCAAGGGAAATGATCTCTTGGTCTCTCCCTGAGTAGCAACTATCAATGCTGATTAAGTGGGAAGTTAGATTTAAATAAGCTGTTTTCAGATGATACTCTCCTCCCCCCCCCACCCCCCAAGCATGGTGGTGGAAG
>NW_027101495.1:0-25129 GCF_035046505.1 Tiliqua scincoides
CTGGCTTACCTAGGGTGGTCAAGGGGCCTGTAGGAGTGGTGCCCCTGTCCTTTTCCCCCTGCTGCCTTCCTCAGGCCCCATACAGAGTCCTTTATTTATACCTCTAAGATTCTGCAGAACTTAGCTGTGAACCTGGGGCCCTGCAAAAATTGGCCCCGCAGCTCCTAAAGTTGACCCTGTAAATTCAGACACTTATTGGCTAAAGTAGCTTAGCTAGGCTGGGGTATAGGGGTCTATGGCCACCTCTGTGTCAGAGTGACAGTTTTCCGCCATCTCCGCATAGACTGCGCTTTCCTTTCAGTGCATGGCAGCACCACGAAACAAGCCTTCCCACTCACGCTGGCCACGGCACGACTCTAAATGAAGCTGTTTCTGGGGCCACAGCTGCACAGGTGTGAGGAGTGGGGCGTCTGCACAGGTGTGGGGGTGATGCAATGACATGGGGGGGGTCATCGCTTCACCCAGCCCCAGGTTGCAACCACCAGCTATCCTGCTGATTGGCTGTGTGTTTGCATTTCAGCCAGCCTTGAGCATAGGACTTGGGGCCCATTGCAAGAAGCCCTTCCCGCCGCCATCCTCATTTGCAAATCTATAATGTATCATTTATTCTCTACAAAGTCAATACTAGCATCCCATTGCTCCATTTAATTATATCTATCTCCATTAAGTTTGCAACGAGAGGGAAAGAAGAATGGAGGGAAGGGAAGAACAGGAGAAATCCAGAAATTAAGATAGAGGAGAACATAATAGGTGAACCCCATGTTTTAAGTTAGGGCTGAAGGTCCATCCCAGATCTGGAAAGGTTGAAGTCCCCTGTTTGAGAGAACCTCTTAAGGCCCCTTGATGTGTTTCTGAAGCTTGAAACCTTCTCCTGGCAAAACAGTTTCTAATTATCCCTCTTTGTCCCCAAAGAGGAGTCCCAACAGCATGGATTCTTGTAATGAATTGTCATGGCGTTTGTGGGGTGTTTTTTTTTTATGACGAGAAACCGTAAATTTCACCAGAGCTGGTTGGATTTGAGGGGGGGGGGGGTGTGTGGAGGAAGAAGGGTGGGCTTTTTGAAAGACTGGAAGTAATAATGGTTTATTGATCTGTTTGTTAAGTTATTGGAGTCTTAATGGAGGTAATAAACCAATGGACTACATTGTGGCGGGGTGACAACCAGCAGCAAAAGACTAATTAAACAAGAATTTCTCCAAGGACACAACCAGGAGGAGAGGCCTTCTATCTCAGAGTACAAGATCCCATAACCCACAAAAAAAAATATTGCATTGTTCTTGCAAAACAACAGGGGAAGTGGAAATCCTCATGGAGGAATCAAAATGATGACCATTTCCAAAGCATCCATTCAATTCAATCCATTCCATTCAATTCAAAGCAACTGTTACCCTGCACATGCTTGATCTTGTCTGATCTCGGAAGCTAAGCAGGGTCAGGCCTGGTTAGTACTTGGATGGGAGACCGCCTGGGAATACTGGGTGCTGTAGGCTTAGACCATGATCTCGGAAGCTAAGCAGGGTCAGGCCCGGTTAGTACTTGGATGGGAGACCGCCTGGGAATACCCAGTGCTGTAGGCTTATACCATGAACTCGGAAGCTAAGCAGGCTCAGGCCTGGTTAGTACTTGGATGGGAGACCGCCTGGGAATAGCGGGTGCTGTAGGCTTAGACCATGATCTCGGAAGCTAAGCAGGCTCAGGCCTGGTTAGCACTTGGATGGAAGACCGCCTGGGAATACCGGGTGCTGTAGGCTTATACCATGATCTCGGAAGCTAAGCAGGCTCAGGCCTGGTTAGTACTTGGATGGGAGACCGCCTGGGAATACCGGGTGCTGTAGGCTTATACCATGATCTCGGAAGCTAAGCAGGCTCAGGCCTGGTTAGTACTTGGATGGGAGACCGCCTGGGAATACCGGGTGCTGTAGGCTTATACCATGATCTCGGAAGCTAAGCAGGCTCAGGCCTGGTTAGTACTTGGATGGGAGACCGCCTGGGAATACCGGGTGCTGTAGGCTTATACCATGATCTCGGAAGCTAAGCAGGCTCAGGCCTGGTTAGTACTTGGATGGGAGACCGCCTGGGAATACCGGGTGCTATAGGCTTATACCATAGTCTTTCGAGACTGAAAGGTTGCCAGCCAACCATTCAATTCAGTGACATTTCTGGTTTCTGGGGGCACCTGCATGAAACCCTTCAGAGGACTGGAATCTTGACATCAACAGGCTGAGTTGTGCAAAGGGGGTTTTCTTTGTTGCTCTGTTGAAACTCTTGGTTTTCTTGGTTGCTTGGGCCACTTTTTGAAAGTGAGATATATTAATACAAATAATACAGGTGTCCCCCCATATCCGCAGGTCTGGTACCCATGGTTTTAAGTCAGTTCAGTTCAGTAAGACCTTCATTGGCATAAAATACAGAGAAAGAACAAAACAAAACAAAAATATACAGAGACAACACAACATAAGCATCAACATCAGTCACTGCCCAGAGTCCCAAGGCTCTGCCTGGCTGTTACCCCAGATAAAAAGGAAGCGACATTATCCAGAGTCTCCGAATCAGGTGTGGAACGGAGAGACTGAATCATGATTGAATCCTCCCAGCCCTGCATCCTAGCTAACAATGGGCCTAGATATTTCTTGCGTGACGCATCATGTAGCAGGCAGTAAAAAAAGGTATGCATTAAAGTCTCAACGCAATCCCTACCACACTTGCATTTCCTCTCTGAGTAGGGGATACCGCTGAACCTGCCCGTTAACAAGGCTGATGGAAGAGCGTTACATCTTGCAAGTGTGAAAGCTCTCCGAGCCTGTGGGCACACCAGGTGGTAAAAGAAGGAGGCTGGTTTCCCAAAACTGACTGGAATATGGAAATGGAGTGGAGAGCATGTGGTTCTGGCAGCACTAAACAGCTCTTGTTGTTCGATATCAAGAATTCTGTAAGTTGCATCACAGCCAATCATACCTAACTCTGCAGTGTCCAGCCCTATTGACTTAATTTTAGTTAGAAGATCAGTGATCTCTATAGGCAGGACTGGATCCGATAATAATTGGTGCATTAGATCAGAGGAGGTAGGGTTAAATAAAATCCTAAACCAAAATTTCAGAAGTCTTAAGTCATTCACACAAATTTCAGAAGTTTTAAGTCATTCACAGAGCATTGCATCTATAGGGTACTCCTGAGTCCATGGTTTCCACATCCATCGGGGTGCCAGGAACAGATCCCTCACCAATATGGGGGAACACCTATATTATTAATAATAGCATGACCCCATTCCCTACCATCAACATTTTGGGAAGATTGGAGGGATTTTTCCATTCTCTTGCCAATTATTTAGGATCTGATCTTTAGGCTTTGTGGATGCCAGTTGAGGACATGGAATTCTCAACCTAGAGTCCCCTATTTTTGCAGTCCATGGTGTTCAATCGGGCCGCTTGAAAGAGCCCTACTGGGCAAAGTTTCAAATAATAATGTATATAATGACTTCATAATTTTCCAGGCTTGTTAATACCTGATAAGCTTGCCCACAACCTCCACAGCTCCCCCAGTCATGATTTGAAAAGTTCATGCACCATTAAAAGCAGTTATTTAATACAATAATCATTCAATTAAAATCCTTTTGAAGCAGCTGCCAGAACTTATTTGTATCAATACCATATTTTAATTGTTAAAAGAGGGCTAAAGTCTGAGTCACCAACTGTGATTGTCAAGGACTGTTATAATAAAATTAGGCAGCCGGAATGATGGGTCTCCCAGGAAAGTCCTCCAGCTGAATGAATGGGTGGAAATGAGAAGAGTGGGAGAAGTGCACCCTCCCATGTCCAAATGTGGGAGACATCCCATATATCTGTTGCCTTTGTGGTTATATTTAGGGTCTAACGCATCCCAACTATAGTGGCTGTGATATGTTGGACCTTATGCACTGAAATCCAGGCTAGTCACACTGCAGGGTCTGTTGCCATCCACAAAGTAGGAATTCAACAACCGAGCTCTGGAACAACTGAGTTGAAGGATGTTAAGTTGAATGAGTTGGAGGTATTTCTTTACCTAGTGTGTCATTAACCTGTGGAACTCCTTGCCACCATATGTGGTGATGGCACCTAGTCTGGAGGCCTTTAAAAGGAAGATTGGATAGATTGATGAGGAAAAGTCCATCACAGGTAACAAGCCATGATGGGTACGTGCAAACTCTTGGTTCTACGCATGTGTTGGCAACCTTCAGTCTTGAAAGACTATGGTATCGAGCTCTGAAAGGTAGTTCTGGAACAGCATCTAGTGTGGCTGAAAAGGCCAATTCGGAAGTGACAATCCCTTCCACACCGGGAGCAAGTGCAGTCTGTCCCTGGTCTGTCTCCCTGGCTATGGGCCTTCCTTCTTTGCCTCTTAACCTCAGACTGTTGGCCAAGTGTCTCTTCAAACTGGGAAAGGCCATATCTGAATGCCAGATGCAAGGGAGTGACGACAGGACGTAGGTCTCTTGTGGTCTTGTGCGCTCCCTGAGGCATCTGGTGGAAGCTGGACTAGATGGGCCTTTGTCCTGCTCCAGTGGGGCTCTTATGTTCTTGTGATGCCCCCTCTAGATCTGGATTTAGGCATGGCTGCCGACAGCTTCTTCCCTGGCCCTGACAGCCTGCTTCTTTTGGCCTCTCCATAATTCCTTTCTCCCCCGCTTCGCCTTGTTACCTGGGTTCCTTCGCATAAATATTCCAGTCACTATGTCATCCTGTCAGACCCAATTTAGAAAAGTACCTGCCTGTTACAAATATTTTATAGTGCTTGAATATGCAATGTATATAACTTCCCACGGAAGAAAAAAAAAGAAAAAAGAATCCATTATACAGTTCTGTCTAATTGAAATTCTGCCATCGTCACAGTAAGGGGGAAAAATGAAATTATTATTCCGGCAAAGTTGCAGTCCATTACGAAGACCTAACTGATCTTCCTCTTGAAGAATCAATTTCCTTTTATCCTTGATGAAGATGTGAGAGGAGTCAGAGGGGTTTCTAGCGACACTGGGCCTTGGCTGGTGGAACTGGGCGTCCCCACCCATCTGGTGTGGAGTTTGGGTTACAGTGGGGGCTGCCCCGAAAGATCCACCAGGAACTACCAGGACCGAACCTGAGTGCCTGAGGGTTCTTGGAGTGGCTTTCAGGTTGCCAGGACTGCAGCACCAGTGTGGGGAATCAAGGGCTCTCTGGCTTGGATGGGCTTCACCCATCCAGGTCGATGACTGGTTTTTCTAGAAGGACTACAGCAAGTCCTCACTTTAAAGGCATTTCATTATAAGTCAGTTTTGTTGATCAGAAAAACTGATTCCCGGCCAGGGCCACTGTCTGTGTGGAGTTTGCACATTCACCCCATGTTGGTGTGAGTTTCCTCCAGTCCAGGAAGTGCTTACTGTTAGAAGTGTTTAGGGTCACTAGGGGGGCCGGAGGGGGGCAAATACCCCAAGATGCCTTGCCTGTAAAGGCAACAGTGCCCCCCTGGCCCTCCCTGGCCACCTTCCTCGCCCCATTCAGAACATAAGAACAGCCCCACTGGATCAGGCCATAGGCCCATCTAGTCCAGCTTCCTGTATCTCACAGCAGCCCACCAAATGCCCCAGGGAGCACACCAGATAACAAGAGACCTCATCCTGGTGCCTTCCCTTGCATCTGGCCTTCTGACATAGCCCATTTCTAAAATCAGGAGGTTGCGCATACACATCATGGCTGGTAACCCGTAATGGATTTTTCCTCCAGAAACCTGTCCAATCCCCTTTTAAAGGCGTCCAGGCCAGACGCCATCACCACATCCTGTGGCAAGGAGTTCCACAGACCAACCACACGCTGAGTAAAGAAATATTTTCTTTTGTTTGTTCTAACTCCCCCAACACTCAATTTTAGTGGATGTCCCCTGGTTCTGGGGTTATGTGAGAGTGTAAAGAGCATCTCCAGAGAGCCAGTAAGGCAATGTTTGGCCTCCCTGGCCCTCCAAAAGCCTTCTCGTAAGGCCTCTAGAAGGCCTTTTAAACCTCACTTCTGGTTCTCACCGACAACTGGAAATGACACTGAAGGCTTTCGAGAGGCCTCAGAAGACCTTTGGGATGTGAGGGCAGCTACAGTCTCCTGGGAGGGGGCCAGCATTCTGTGTTTCTGGCCCTGGGCGACATAGGGGTCATGATCACCAGTGTATTTAGAAGTTTGAATATGTTTTTGTGGCCAAAAATATGCTGTAGGAAATATGTTCTTCTTTACATATCTCAGTTAGCCAATGGGAAAATTGGTTTTGTTCTAAGTCGTTTCACTTAAAGTCGCCGTTTCCAAGAACCTGTCAACAACTTTTAAGTGAGGATTTGCTGTGTGAGGGGCTTGCTCATTGAACTGGGTCTGTATGTAAGCAGCGGTTTGTTATCCTAGAAACTCCACTTCTGTTTAGTTCCTGATTCCTGGCTTGCATTTCAATCCTGGCTTGCTTCTTGGTCCTGATTCCTGGCTCCGATTCCTGGCTTCATTCCTAACTCCGTTCCTGGCTTGCTTCTCAGACCTGACTTCAGGCTTTATTCCCAATTCCTCGATACATTCCTGGCTTGCCTCCCGGTCCTTCTGGCTCCCTCCCCCCATACACAAAAATAGCAGCCACCAGGAGGAGACCCCTGACACAAAAGACAGACAGCGAAAATGGCAGAAAAGATATATTCTGGGGCTGAGGAAGGAGGAAGTAATGGAAGCAGGATATTCTGTTTGAGAACAGTCAGCCCCCCAAATAATTCTTTAGATCCAGGCAAATTCCTGTACACTGTTCTCCACCAATCCACTTATCCATAAAGTATTTTTAATTAGAGCTGTCAGCTGATAAGAGGGGGGGAGAGTTTATTAACCATCTGCCTTTGGAGCCAATTAATTAATTAAACGTGAATAAACATAGGTATTGCCAAAACAATAGAGATGCCTTTTTGAGAGGCTGAAGGAAACATAACTCATCCTTACATTGGGCTCTCACTGATTCTCACTATTGCCTTCATTTGCCCTCAGTGCCCTCGTTACAGAGTCCAGTCTGCTTGGCTATGTAGCATCATGATATACTGAACGCTTTCCACATGCGCTGCCTCCGACGCATTCTCGGCATCACCTGGCAGGACAAAGTTCCAAACAACACAGTCCTGGAACGAGCTGGAATCCCTAGCATGTATGCACTGCTGAAACAGAGACCCCTGCGTTGGCTCGGTCATGTCGTGAGAATGGATGATGGCCGGATCCCAAAGGATCTCCTCTATGGAGAACTCGTGCAAGGAAAGCGCCCTACAGGTAGACCACAGCTGCGATACAAGGACATCTGCAAGAGGGATCTGAAGGCCTTGGGAGTGGACCTCAACAGGTGGGAAACCCTGGCCTCTGAGCGGCCCGCTTGGAGGCAGGCTGTGCAGCATGGCCTCTCCCAGTTTGAAGAGACACTTGGCCAACAGTCTGAGGCAAAGAGGCAAAGAAGGAAGGCCCATAGCCAGGGAGACAGACCAGGGACAGACTGCACTTGCTCCCGGTGTGGAAGGGATTGTCACTCCCGAATTGGCCTTTTCAGCCACACTAGACGCTGTGCCAGAACCACCATTCAGAGCGCGATACCAGAGTCTTTTGAGACTGAAGGTTGCCAACAACAAGATATCGCCACATCCATGACATGATTCCTGACTTCCTGGGCTCACCCATGAGAACGGATCCGGGAGAATGAAAGTCACACAGCCATGGAGGGACCGATGTACCAAACAGAATGAAAAAAGTGGAACATTCATTGATATATAAATTTTTTCCCCCCAAAGAAAAAATTCCACTCCATTGAAATCTTTATGATGGAGAGGAAAAGAAAAAGATCGAAGAAGGGCCGGGTCTGTCCATAAGGCAGACTGAGACAGTTGCTTCAGGGACCAGATTGTGGGGGTAACACTGTTACTGTCTGCTTCTAATTAAATAAGTACATTAATCTCTCCTCAAAACATACCCATCTCTCCAGGCCTAGCTGGGAAAGACCCCCAACCCTGGCTAACTCAGTCTGGCTTTCTGTGAAGATTGACACCACGCCGGCATACTGAAAATTGCCCCCATCACTTGCTACGTCCCCTGCTTTTGCTCTTCCAAACCCACCCTTTCTCTGTTCTGCTGTCTCCCTGTGATTGTTTGTATGCTCCTTGGGGCAAGGACCTGTCCTCTTGCTTTTGCAATTGCATGTCATCTTTCTCACTGTTGCTGCAGTGAAATAATAAAAACAGAACTTAAACTAAGCAATGCACATCCAATCCAAAGCATCCATTCGCTGCTTAACAAGACACAGTCCTCCTTTTCCTGGTGCCTTCCAGGTCTGTGTCGGTGCTCCTGCCTCCCGTTTAAATTTCCATTACTCGGGTCTCTGGGTTCGAAGGTAATTTACATTTTGCAAAGTTTCCCCTTCTCTTTCTCTTTGGCTCTCATTAGCAGACTCCAGAGTATATTAACAAGCTCATTGATCTGAGCAGTTCCATTTGGAGAAGGACAAAAGGCTTGAGATGGAACCACCACATCCAGCAAAGCGCCGCTTCTAAGTACAGCTGAGACGACTCCCAACTAGTGCAGCACGTTTCGGGGCTGACGGGTTCAAACGGCCTTGCCCTCCTTCAAGTGGCAGGAAGTTCCAGAGGATAACCGATGGGTGACTCAGCTTCACCAAGTGGCCCCAGTTAAAGGGGGGGGGAGGAGAAAATTCCACACTTCATTCCCTCGACACATGCCCAAAATGTAGTGTAAGTGTGATCAGGAAACAGAATTCAGGGTGGGGTTATGTAGCTGGTCTGGGTGGGGCTATACCCCACCCCGCAGGCTTGATTCTTTAAGGTTTGGATCCTCAACAGTTGGGAAGGGGGGGTTTCCCCCTGGGAAACATGTTGCCAAATGTATCTTAATTCTTGCCCATTTTAGCGATAGGTAGGTAGGTAGGTAGGTAGGTAGGTAGGTAGGTAGGTAGGTAGGGGCACAGTTTTAACGCATCGGTAAACAAGCGCATCGGTAAACAAGCGCATCAGTAAAGCAGCTACCACGTTTTCCAGACTCACAAAGAGAGTCTGGTCCAACAAGAAGCTGACAGAACATACCAAGATCCAGGTCTACAGAGCTTGCATCCTGAGTACACTTCTGTACTGCAGCGAGTCATGGACTCTTCGCTCACAACAGGAGAGGAAACTGAACGGTTTCCACATGTGCTGCCTCCGACGCATCCTCGGCATCACCTTGCAGGACAAA
Organism: Tiliqua scincoides; assembly: GCF_035046505.1. Lineage (NCBI taxonomy): Eukaryota > Metazoa > Chordata > Lepidosauria > Squamata > Scincidae > Tiliqua > Tiliqua scincoides. Next base: position 9,237 of record NW_027101495.1, read on the forward strand.
GTTCCAAACAACACAGTCCTGGAACGTGCTGGAATCCCTAGCATGTGTGCACTGCTGAAACAGAGACGCCTGCGTTGGCTCGGTCATGTCGTGAGAATGGATGATGGCTGGATACCAAAGGATCTCCTCTAACTCGTGCAAGGAAAGCGCCCTACAGGTAGACCACAGCTGCGATACAAGAACATCTGCAAGAGGGATCTGAAGGCCTTAGGAGTGGACCTCAGCAGGTGGGAAACCCTGGCCTCTGAGCGGCCCGCTTGGAGGCAGGCTGTGCAGCATGGCCTTTCCCAGTTTGAAGAGACACTTTGCCAACAGTCTGAGGCTAAGAGGCAAAGAAGGAAGGCCCATAGCCAGGGAGACAGACCAGGGACAGACTGCACTTGCTCCCGGTGCGGAAGGGATTGTCACTCCCGGATTGGCCTTTTCAGCCACACTAGACGCTGTGCCAGAACCACCTTTCAGAGCGCGATACCAGAGTCTTTCGAGACTGACGGCTGCCAACAACACTACATGCAACCTCCCCAAACCTCAGAAGCTACCTTTTTCACCTTGGTTCTGCCATCAGGGGTGCAGGTTGGCACCCCCTTAAAGCATAGTACCCAGGACAGTGTATCCCCCTGCTCCACTTAGCTATAAGGCATTGAAATCTTATGCCTCAGGTCTGCCGTAGGGAGTGCAAGTTGGCACCCCTTCAAGGCCTAGTGCCCTGGACAATGTACCCCCCTTTCCCCCTTAGCTATACTATTGCTGTGGAGGATTATGCAGTTTCTGAACGGCTTCACCAACACCTAAAGGCTTCAATTGCTACCACTGGAGGAGCCTTCTGGGAGGTGCGGCGAGCGTGCCGTTAAAGATTAAAACCCAGCTGCCTGCTTGAGTGGCGAGAGCCCTCCGCGATTCCCCAGTGACCTCCCATTCATCTCCCTGTATTTGAAAAATGCATTTAAACGTCAAAATCAAAGTGCCCAAACAACGGCTCCTTAGCACAAGGAACTGTTAACGGGGCCACGTGGCCAAATGCCTTCCCCGAGACGGATGGGACTGGCCCCATCCATAAAATATACAGCGTGTAATGCGCCGAGTCCCCCAGAGGACAGGACTTTGGCAGCTGTGGCTTTTCTTGACCTGGTTTTACACGTGAAAATGCAGTTCGTTTCCCATCTCTGTCGTTTTTTGCTCAGGGGGCTCAAAAATGTTGGGGGGGCGCGCCTGTGTTTCTCTGATACCTGGTTTGTGGGGACCCTTGTCCAAATGCTTTGCAGGCTCCCTCAGCAGCAGGGGGGCAGCCAAGCAGCCAGTGGCCCCACAATTGTACCCAGGAAACAGTGTGATGCATTATGGGTAAAGCAAGATGGTAGCTGCCAAGGGGGCATCTGAGCTGCCATCACCATCTCTACTGTTGGCAGTTCATCCCCCTCCCCTTAGGGGGTGGTTTTGCTTGGAGGTGGTGACAACAGAGTGCAGTAGCCCCCACTTCTCCCCACCACCCCATGCAGTTGGCTTCGATGTTCTTCAATTTGGCCAATCCCTGCTGCTTGATCCTGGTTAGAGATTCAGGAAAGGAAGGAGAATGAAATAGGTTTCCACCCGGCTCTTCTTACAAGGAGCTCAGAGGTTTTTTTCAAGGGGCCCACATCCAGGCATCCCACATCTAGCATCTAGCAACATCTAGCAACCTAGATGCTTGCAGCCCTCCATAAAAGTGTGGGGACCACCCCAGAGTCTGTAGATCCTCTCCATGCTTCTGCACATTTGGTCATGCCTTCCGTAGCTCGGGGATGCACATATCCCCCTTCCCTCGGGGTTTTAACTCAGCGCTCAAACAAGTTACCTCGGGGATGAATTTGTCCTTGTGTTCCTGCTCTCCCAATGACACATTGAGATGCTTTCAGCTTTAAATATGCATGAAGACGAGAGATCCTTCCACCAGGCAACCGAGCGGAGGAATGCCGAACAGAAGCCCTCTTGCATTTTTAATCTTCTTCGGCAAATTGCAAAATGTGGGTGTGTGCGCGCAAAACTACACACCGAAGTGACAACGTGGTGTAGTGCAATGTTTCCCAAACCTTTTTGACGGCTCCCTTGACCTCCTGGGCTATTGGCCATGGCTCCCTCTTAGGGCTACAATTCTATACATTGTATAGGGCCATATTTTATGAGGGTTCCACGGCTCCCCTAGCTGGTTTCTGCAGCTCCCCAGGGAGCCATGGCTCACAGTTCAGGAACCACTGGTGTAGTGGTTAGCTGAAGAGAGGGAGATCCAAGGTCACGTCTTGGCTGAGCAAAGGAACGGACGAGCGCATAGGCTAGTCTCACCTGTTGTGTCTGGGAGTCCCACAAGGTGGTGTCACTCCTGAAAAGGCCCTCTCAGGTCCACCAATTGTGGTTTACCCCTTGGACTTGCAGTCCAATGGGATACGCATTTTCGAAGGGTACCAAGTGCTGACATAAGACGAGCTACACTTCTGGGACTCGGTTGGCAGACAAATGCCCTGAAGAAGAAAAGTGCTCATCAATGCTTACCTCTTCTCCACACACACACACCCCCCACACACACACCTTTCTTTCCTTTCATTAGTTCACTCACTCTGGAAGGGGAGAGGTGCTTGGTTCTTCCATTACCAGAGACTTCCCATCAATAGCGCCAGTGGCGCATCACAGATCATCAATCATCCGCGCTTCAGCAACCATGGCCACGCCAAGTCGTGGCGGGTAGAATTAACAGATGAAATTAAAGTCATACTTCTCTCTCTCTTAAAAAAAAAAAAAAATCCCTTCTCAAAGCCATCAGGCGTGGCGTCCGTCTCAGGCAAAGGGGATGCAGTGGTGTTTTTTTTTTCCCTTCCTGCGATAACGACTTCAAAGCCAATTAGTTTGAAAAGTAGCAGTTAATATTCCAAGCACTGGGAGGAAGGAACCTTGGTGGCCGCTAGTTTGACTTTCGGTGGAGGACACTGAATGATGCCAGGCAAAAACAACTCGAGGAACACCCAAGAGGCTTTTCTATCTCAACCGATGTTGGAGGAACACTATCTTTGGGCTTGCCTAGTTGAACCCCTAAAAGCTTGGCTGATACGTCCGTAATTTAGTGACACACTGAAAAAAAAGCTGGCTTTATGCCCATTGGTGCAAAATGTTAGCGCATAGAATTGATGGCACCATGGAAGTCTGGGCCTAAACCTTTAATTTTTTTGTTGGTTGAGAGAGCCAATGTATGTGGCACCAGTGGACAAAAGTGAGCATATATCATGGTAGCTGCGGGCAGGGGAGTTGACATGGCTGCCTTCTGGTCGAACTAAAGTGGTTCCCAGGTTTATCTTGGTCATGACGCCTCTGCAGCCTTTTCTTCCCAGCTGAGCCAGGTGCTGCCAGTTTGAATCACATACAGCCCAATATGGTGGCACCCAAATCGAGCAAGATTTTGCAAGATGGTGGCATCCAAATCACGTGACATTTCGTGAGATCCAAGATGGTGGCACCCAAGTACTGGGTGATTTGGGCATCCCCATCTTGGATCCCGTGAAATTTTGCAAGATAATGATGGAGCCTGGTTGATGGAGCCTAATGATGGAGGGGACAGGTAGGAGGGTTGACAGGGGACATCCCACAGAACCTCTGGGAGTGTGCTGCAATGCCCTAAGGCATCGCTTTAGGAATCCCAGGTCTAGTCCTCCAAACCCCATTGAGACCTGACCTGAACCCTCCAAACGCAACCAGAGCTGCTTTTCTAAAAGCAGAAGTGCCTTTTTAAGATCCTCCGGAGGCCTCAGAACACCTTCCAGGTATGACTCTGGTCACATTCAGAGGTCCAATATGCCCTAACGCACAGATTTCTTTATCTGTGGGTTTTGGCATCTGTGGGTGTTCCAGGAATGGAACCTCCAGGGGTGCCAAGGCATCACTATACCCCCAAACTTCCTGGAGACAGAGCAGCGATTTTCAATCATATTCATCTCACAGCACGCTGAAAAGGCACTAAAATTCTCAAGGCACACTACTAAATTGTAAACAATTGATATAAATTGTAGTGTGATTAGCCTGTGCAACTCTTTGCCACAGGATGTGGTGATGGGATCTGGCCTTTAATGGACAGATTTCTAGAAGTCCATCAGAGGTTACAAGCTGGGTATAGAGAACCTCCTGGTTTTCGAAAGTAGAGTATCTCTGAATGCACATCTGTGGGTCAAGACTGGCACATCAATTGCATTGCACTGGTTGGAAATAGTTGATCTAGATCTTTGCAGAGGCCAAAACAGTTCAGGCACATGGGGTGGGGGGGGGAGTGAAGGAATTTGTCTGGGTTCCCAGAAATATGATCAAAAAGTGGTTGAAGAAAAAGGAAAAAGAGCTTCGCTTTCTCCGATACAGCTCAAATGGTATGAAGGGTTGAACTTGGGGTCTGCAGGATAACCTGCTAAGTAGTTGGCCTGCAGGGCACCTTCTTGGCAGGAGGTCTGTGATGTGCCATTGACTTCCTGTCAAAAGAGATTCAGCACCCATTAATTGTCAAGACAACACCTGCAAAACGCAAACAAACACACGGAGTGCTTAACAGGCCAGGGAGCAAAGTGTGCATTGATTGTGCACCGGTTTAGGAGCATAGCAAACCTAAGAAGAGAACCTGCTGGATCAGACCATCTAGTTCACTTTCCTGCATCTCAGAGTGGCCCACCAGATGCCTCTGGGAGCAAGACACCTTCACCCTGGTGCCACCCCCTTACATCCGGCATGCGAAGGTAGCCTACTTCTAGAACCAGGGCTTTTCCTCCATCAATCAGTTCAATCCACTTTTCAAGGCTTCCAGGCCAGACACCATCACCACATCCTGTGACAAGGAGTTCCACAGGTTAACGACACACTGGGTAAAGACTTATTTTTCTTTGGTCGTTTCTAACATGCCCTCCCGATCCAGGAAACCCAACACAGGGCTACTTGGTTCTACAGGTGCAGAGCCAAGCAGAGCCATTGGGACCACAGTAAGTCAATACGGGGTAAGGGAACTTCCCTTAGGAGAACCTGTGGCTACTTCCCTAGCCCCATAGGATACAGAGTTAACCATTTTGGTGCCGCTGTAGCCTGGGCGCTGGGATTGGGCCCTAAGCCGCCTTGAATGTCCTGAATATTGGGGGGGAGGGGGGAGAAGCGGGATAGCAATCCCCAAAACAAATAAATCTAGGCAGATTTACGCGTCTTCCCACATCAGCAAAGGGAAGAGGAGGGCTCATTAAATGGCAAATTAGAGCTTTGCTGGGATGTTTTCTCTCGGTTCATTTCAGCAGCCTACTCTGTAAATCTGATCTTCCTATCAGAGCCTATGGGGTGCGGTGGGGGAGAGAAACTCTACACAGAAAGTAATTTTGATGGGTGGATTGATGAGCTTGTCTTTCTGCCCTACCAGGGCTTCTACAATGCTGGGAGACACACATATGGGTGCCCAAAAAATTCGTTTAACTAATTTTTTTTTTTTCTCTTTGACCCTGAAATAGATTCCAAGGTGAAATCACAAAGGGGGCTTTGCTATTCAGATGAGCTTAATTCTTCACCCTTGATTGCCAGGAGGAGGTTGAGCTCACTCTATGGTCCTCTCAAGTGCACCTGTTTACATTCACCCATAGAAGTGAGAAATTTACCCCAAGTAGAAAATACAGGCATCCCCCCCTGTATCTGCAGGGGATACGTTCCAGCCCCACCACCCCACCCTATGGAGTTGTTCCCTCTAGCATTCAGGCTGCCTGCCAGCTTGTCTGTCTACATGCTTTCTGCTTAGCAAGATACTGATTACTTCACCTGCGTGTAAACAAGATAAACAAAGGTCATGGGTACAGGGAATTGTGGGTAACCGAATTCTCAAATCCTGGGGGACACCTGTGAGAATATCATATCTACAGACACATGTGAAGTCATATGAAGATAAAAGCCCTATGCTTAGGTCTGTACCCTACAACGCCTGCATGACACCCCCTCCATCTCTCCCTGCGCTCCTCGGCGACAACACAGTAAAAAAAGGGTATCGCTTGGTTGCAACCAAGCTCTGAAGAGTCTTGAGATGAAACAAATGAATGAATGAATGAATGACAGTATAATATTTGAGCAGTTGGTCTCCTTAGAAGCAACTGATAAATGTCTTATGTAATAGGAAGATCAAAACATCAGGGGGAAAATGAGAGGAAATGACTGAGGCTACAATCCTATGCACACTTTCCTGGGAGCAAACCCCACTGAATACAATAGAACTTACTTTTTACCTTTGGCCGGATCCCAAAGGATCTCCTCTATGGAAAACTCGTGCAAGGAAAGCGCCCTACAGGTAGACCACAGCTGCGATACAAGGACATCTGCAAGAGGGATCTGAAGGCCTTAGGAGTGGACCTCAACAGGTGGGAAACCCTGGCCTCTGAGCGGCCCGCTTGGAGGCAGGCTGTGCAGCATGGCCTTTCCCAGTTTGAAGAGACACTTGGCCAACAGTCTGAGGCTAAGAGGCAAAGAAGGAAGGCCCATAGCCAGGGAGACAGACCAGGGACAGACTGCACTTGCTCCCGGTGTGGAAGGGATTGTCACTCCCGAATTGGCCTTTTCAGCCACACTAGACGCTGTTCCAGAACCACCTTTCAGAGCGCAATACCATAGTCTTTCAAGACTGAAAGTTGCCAACAAGGTTGCCAACAATACTTTTGAATGGACTCATTTAGGATTGGGTTGTTAATCTCCCAGCAGGGGATACATTTTGGAGAGGAATTCCCATTGGGAACATGCAATTATCCCTCCAAGCAGTGCATTTAGCACTGAGACAATGCTTGCGTTTCGATGCGGTCCTCATTTACGTGGGAGAGGCCACGCTCTGCAGGTGGAAAGTTCCAGAGTCAGTCTTGGACCGCAACTTGGTCAGCTGGGAAAGCTCCTTTTCTGGAGCACTGCAGAGAGTCAGCAAAGCACCATCTCAGAATGTTCCCAGTGCCCAGATCCAGCTGCACTAGCTATACCTTCTAACAGACCTCAAGAGCGGCCCCGTGTACAACAGATTGCAGTAGTCTTGCCCTGAGTTTGCCAGAACATTGTCAAACCACCATGACTGCCTCAAAGATCCCTTCCTCCTCCAACTCTATATCAAGAGCATGGTCTTCAAGCCTCGTTCTCTAGCATATAAATCTTCCTGCGTCAACCATGAGGGAAGACCCTCCACCACCACCTTTTTTTGGAAGCAAAGGTGTCTCAATCAGTCCTGCCACCCTCCTCCCCCTCGCTCTTAATTTTGGGGTTCCAAATTTGAAGCGCCTTGCATTCTGCCATCACCAATAAAGTCCCGCAACCCGGTCTGGTGACACACGGAATATTATTAATTGTCAATCACAAACCGCCAGGCTTGTCAAGACGTTTGCTTTCGAACAGGCTGCTTTAAGACCTGAAGAGATTTTTAATCAAATGTTAAATAACGCAGCATCTGTTGGGGGGACTTTAAGCATCGCGCAATAATAAAAAGTTAACACATGACACGGCAATAATATTTTTCACTCCATTTTTTTTTATTTTTGCCACTCAGCTATGCAACTTCTGCCGGCATGCAAAGAGTGGGGAGGCATGATTGGTCTTGGAAACATAGCATGGAAAATGAAAGTGTCTTCAAACATCTTCAAAGTCACTTGAATTTCATGGGCAGCAAACTGACCCATTAAATATTTGGATTCCACTCTGGTGTATTTAAACTCTTCCGGTTTGGTTCTCATTCAGGCATAGATGACAGGACCACTTCTTAAAATCAGTTAGTACAGATAAAAAGTTAAATACACTAGTTTTATTTTTGGTTCAGAAAAAAAAATATTTCAAAATGTCAATTGCAATATGGTTGTTTGAGAATTTGACAAGTTCAGAGTAGATTACTCCAGTGTTTGGGGGGGTGCGGCCCTTAGGCACATAAGAACATAAGAACAGCCCCACTGGATCAGGCCACAGGCCCATCTAGTCCAGCTTCCTGTATCTCACAGCGGCCCATCAAATGCCCCAGGGAGCACACCTGATAACAAGAGACCTGCAAGGCTTCCTGGGAATTGTAGTTAAGAACATAAGAACAGCCCCACTGGATCAGGCCATAGGCCCATCTAGTCCAGCTTCCTGTATCTCACAGTGGCCCACCAAATGCCCCAGGGAGCACACCAGGTAACAAGAGACCTGCAAGGCTTCCTGGGAATTGTAGTTAAGGACATAAGAACAGCCCCCCTGGATCAGGCCAGAGGCCCATCTAGTCCAGCTTCCTGTAATCTCACAGCGGCCCACCAAATGCCCCAGGGAGCACCCCAGATAACAAGAGACCTGCAAGGCTTCCTGGGAATTGTAGTGAAGAACATAAGAACAGCCCCACTGGAGCAGGCCATAGGCCCATCTAGTCCAGCTTCCTGTATCTCACAGCGGCCCATCAAATGCCCCAGGGAGCACACCTGATAACAAGAGACCTGCAAGGCTTCCTGGGAATTGTAGTTAAGAACATAAGAACAGCCCCACTGGATCAGGCCATAGGCCCATCTAGTCCAGCTTCCTGTATCTCACAGCGGCCCACCAAATGCCCCAGGGAGCACACCAGATAACAAGAGACCTGCATCCTGCTGCCCTCCCCTGCATCTTACATAGCCCATTTCTAAAATCAGGAGGTTGCACATACACATCATGGCTTGTACCCCGTAATGGATTTTTCCTCCAGAAACTTGTCCAGTCCCCTTTTAAAGGCATCCAGGCCAGATGCCGTCACCACATCCTGTGGCAAGGAGTTCCCCAGACCAACTACACGCTGAGTAAAGAAATATTTTCTTTTGTCTGTTCTAACTCTCCCAACACTCAATTTTAGCGGATGTCCCCTAGTTCTGGTGTTATGTGAGAGTGTAAAGAGCATCTCTCTATCCACTTTATCCTTCCTATGCATAATTTTGTATGTTTCAATCATGTCCCCCCTCAGGCGCCTCTTTTCTAGACTGAAGAGGTCCAAACGCCATTGCCTTTCCTCATAAGGAAGGTGCCCCAGCCCAGTAATCATCTTAGTCGCTCTCTTTTGCACCTTTTCCATTTCCACTATGTCTTTTTTGAGATGCGGCGACCAGAACTGGACACAAAACTCCAGGTGTGGTCTTACCATAGATTTGTACAACAGCATTATAATATTAGTCATTTTGTTCTCAATACCTTTTCTAATTATCCCAAACATAGAATTGGCCTTCTTCACTGCCGCCGCACATTGGGTCGACACTTTCATCGACCTGTCCACCACCACCCCAAGATCTCTCTCCTGATCTGCCACACACAGCTCAGAACCCATTAGCCTAGATGTGAAGTTTTGATGTTTTGCCCCAATGTGCATGACTTTACACTTACTTACATTAAAACGCATCTGCCATTTTGCTGCCCATTCTGCCAGTTTGAAGAGATCCCTCTGGAGCTCCTCACAATCACTTCTGGTCTTCACCACGCAGAAAAGTTTGGCATCGTCTGCAAACTTAGCCACCTCACTGCTCACCCGTCTCCAGGTCATTTATGAAGAGGTTGAAAAGCACTGGTCCCAGGACAGATCCTTGGGGCACACCGCTTTTCACCTCTCTCCATTGTGAAAATTGCCCATTGACACCCACTCTCTGCTTCCTGGTCTTCAACCAGTTCTCAATCCACGAGAGGACCTGTCCTCTAATTCCCTGACTGTGGAGTCTTTTCAGTAGCCTTTGGTGAGGGACCGTGTCAAACGCCTTCTGAAAGTCCAGATATATAATGTCCACGGGTTCTCCCGCATCCACATGCCTGTTGACCTTTTCAAAGAATTCTATAAGGTTCGTGAGGCAAGACTTACCCTTACAGAAGCCATGCTGACTCTCCCTCAGCAAGGCCTGTTCGTCTATGTGTTTTGAGATTCTATCTTTGATGAGGCATTCCACCATCTTACCCTGTACAGATGTTAGGCTGAGGACTCAATTGGCCTGACTGTCTTAACGCTGGCTCTGCAGCCACTAAGTCAGAGGAAGGATTTAAAGAGAACCATCGTATGAGCAGATCAATGAGAGAAATGAATGGTTTTGAAGGCAGGGTTCTGGAGAGAGGAGCGATGAAGGATGGGTGCACAAGAGGAGGCTGAAGTCATTGAGGCAAAGAAATCATACCAGGGGTGTAATGGATTGCCCTGGCATCTGGGGGAGCGACGTCACAATGTCATCTGATGTTGTGACATCACTTCTGGGTTCTGCCCAGAGGGCGGGGTGCTCGATGCTGCAGCCTCGCCTGCCCCTGTCTCCTGTGGGAGACTCCAAAGGGAAATGGATGGGGGGCAAAGCCAGCAGCACCCCACCCTCTGGGGAGAACCTGCTGGAAGTGACTGGGTGGAGCCTAGGGATAGTTGTGCATGCCCCCCCCCAGGTATAGCACCTGGGGCATGTGCCCCTCTGCCCACATTACACCTCGGTCTCACTCTGCCCAAAAGGTATACACGCCACTGCCCCCATACTTGCTAAACGTATTGCACCCCCCACCCCCGGTAGTTTATCATAACACTCAATGCATTCGTGTTGCCGGCTCCCTAGACTTAATTTGAGCCTCTCGTCAGAGTCTGAATGGATTTATTGTATCGAAATGCAATTCCACCGACGTCACCTCCTCCCTGACCCGTCATTACTTATAACGCTAAACTTTGCTATGTTAATTCGGCCTTATGTTTTTTAGATATTTTACGACACTCAGCTTAAACATTTTTAATCTCCATATCGGTTTATGTCCGTCTAAATTACCGCCGCTTCCGGGGGGGGGGGGAATGCGGCGCTCACAAGAGCGGGCAATTCATTATGTGGATCCCGCGCTGAAACGCATTTCGGAAATTTAATAAAGTTTCTCCCTCTTGCGAGCCTTGTGTTCAATCACTCCGCCACAAACACCAGTCCGGCATTATCGAATCAGAGCGGAGGAATCGGGTTAATCTTGGAGCCGCACTGCAAACTTCAGGGCTGTCGTATTTTATTAAGGCCCTCTCTTAACGGGTCAGATCCAGTCCCAATCCCTGCTCTTATTCTTTTTCTGTTGGCTAGCAAACATCTCTCCTGCCGTCACCCCCCCCCCCCGAGAGCTTTATCTCTTTTGCTATGCTGGTGACATCATGGGAAGCACCCCTGCATCAGAATACAGTGTAAACCCCCTTTGAAAGGCATCTAGGCCAGACACCATCACCACATCCTGTGGCAAGGAGTTCCATTCAGTTAGAGCTGAGAGCATCTACTATGCCTCCCCTGTTACCCCTTACCTACATTCCCCCTATTCCTATTGTCTCCCCTGTGTCAATATTTTCTCCAGACTGTAAATTCCTTGGGGCAGGGACCCGTCTTCTCACTCCGTGTAAATCCCCATGTAGCTCAAGACAGCAATCACAATGACAGCTTATAGACTAAGCTACCAAAAGAAGTGGAGTGGTCACTAGCTTAGATAACCTGAGAAGCAGACTGGCCAGGTTTGGGGAGGATAAGTCTATCCAGGCCTTAAAAGCTGTGGGGCACAACTAGAATTTTTTTTTTTTTTTGGAGCCCCAGGTTACTGCCAAGGTCCGCAGACTCTTAGAGATAGAAATAATATTTAATATAGACCTTATAACTCTATGGCACTGGTTCTCAAACTTTTAGCTCTGGGACCCACTTTTTAGAAGGAGAATCTGTCAGGGCCCACTGGACGTGTGATGTCATGACCAGAAGTGACATCATCAAGCAGGAAGAGTTTTGACAATCCTAGGCTGCAATCCTACCCACACTTATCCAGGAGTAAGTCCCATTAACTCTCATTGTTAAAAGCATATACAGAGTAGCCTGTTAAAAGTACAGATCTGTAACACGGTAGCAGCAACTCTAACATATTAAAATTAAAATATTGAAATGAATGGGGGCCCACCTGAAAATGGCTCACGATCTACCTAGTGGGTCCCGACCCACAGTTTGAGAAACACTGCTCTATAGTATGATGGGAAGTGCTTGAACTGTATGCTTCAAAAGTGTTTTAATTGACCAAATGGATCTAAGTACATTTTAAGATCAAACTGCGTACAAGACTAGAGCACACCACCCTGGTGCAAAACCCCCTAAGGCAGCCATTTTCAACCACTGTCCCGTGGCACATTGGTGTGCCATGAGTCATCCACAGGTGTGCCACAGGAATTAGGAGGAAGGTCATTTATTAGTACGACCAACGGGGGATATGAACCCCAAACTGGCAGCATGGTGTGCTTTGGCAATTGCCAAAAACCTAATGGTGTGCCTTGACCATTTTAGCACTTTGTCAGCGTGCCTTGAGATGAAAATGGTTGAAAATCAGTGCCCTAAGGTGTGGGGCCCAACTGGCTTAAAGCTGGCCCTGAGTGTTGTGGTTAGCCACCTTCAGGTCCGGAGGCCATGTGGTAGCAGAGAGGAATTGCCTTCCTCCGAACTTCCTGGATAATAGGGGGAAACAGTCCATTGAACTTGATGGCCTGTCGTTCTCACCCCACAGGGCTCCTTGGATGTTCTTCTGCTACCCAACATCTAAGCATTGATTTTCGTCTGTCCGACAACAACCTCCGTCACCCTCCTCCCGACCTCTCCCTCTCACTCCTCCTTCTGCCCCCCCCCACAGTGTCATGGATTTCTTCATCCTTGATGAACTTCAAAGTCTTATAATGACTGTTCATAAAAAGGGGGGGCTAAAAGTTGAGCAAAGGAGGATGATTAAAGGACCTTATTAAACGCAACCTTGTAGAATTCTCCACATGAAAGCCAGCGCCATTATGATGGCTTATCCTTATAAATGACACTCCGCTCTCGCGAACACGCCAAAACCTGATTGGAGTGGCACGTACTGAGTGATACCGCAAACCTGTTAATAACATGAAAATTAGAAGAGCCTCATGCAAAGAAGGGAGATTAATTTAGCCCGGGAACATCTCACACAAATTGCAAAGTTGTGAATATGTTCTCGGATAATGAGCCTTCCCGACCATCAAGCCGCTTGTCACTTTCTGTAATTAATGTTAAGGAAGACTCCTTCCTGATGGTTCGTATTACTCATATACCAAGAAAATTTCTTCAGAGAAATAATTTACATTTATTATCATCGGTCTGTTTGTGTGCTTTATTTTGCCGCCGAGTAATTTATGGCCGCCGTGTTTCAGTCTCCTTGATTAGTCACTTGTCAGCCTGAAATGTAATTTTTTTTCACTCTCTCTCTCTCTCTCTTTCCTGATGGTGATGTCTAGGAATTGACAGCAATGCAATTTTTTTTTTTCCCACACACCCCCCTTTTAAAAAAAAGTCTGGGGAGGCTTTTTTTTCTTAAATGCACTTTTGGCCAGGAGACCCGCAAACAAGTTGCAGACTTGAACTCGCGACTCTCAAACTCGTTGCGCGGAGTTCCGCCCCCCTCCTCCTCCTCCTCGTGGGGAAGGCAGAACTGATTGTGAGTAATGATCTCTCACTGACTCCAATATGTATCTAGTAATGACATTTGCTGCCTGAGGAAAAGTGAGGCACGAGAGGTAAAGTGATATGCCCTTTAAAAAAAGAAAAAAGAACAGGCCAGTTTCTAATTGAGATTGGAAGCTTCTTGGGGCAGGCACTTGTTGTCTCCATTTATCTTAGGGATGTGGAGGGGGGAAATGGGGTGGGTTTGTGTTACTCAGGACAGCGTCACGCATGTTATGGTGCTGTATTTATTTGACTCATTTAATCTACATCTTGATGTTCTGCCTCTCAGCTCAAGCTTTCACAAAGCAATCCCCCTCCCCAAAATCTCACTTGACAAACAGTGGGGAAGGACTGAAGGTATGTCCTGCCTGCAATCTGCGGAATCTTCAGGTAGAGCTGGGAAAAGACCCTTGTCTGTAGCCCTGGACAGCTGATGCCAGTCAGTCTTGACAGTACAGTACGGGGTGCAAGCCATGATGTGTATGTGCAACCTCTTGATTTTAGAAATGGGTTATGTCAGAATGCCAGATGAAGGGGAGGGCACCAGGATGCAGGTCTCTTGTTATCTGGTGTGCTCCCTGGGGCATTTGGTGGGCCGCTGTGAGATCCAGGAAGCTGGACTAGATGGGCCTATGGCCTGATCCAGTGGGGCTGTTCTTATGTTCTTATGTACTGACCGGGCTAGACCAAGACCTGACAAAGGGCCCAGTCCTATGTGGGCCGCTGCCCCGTGGTACAGCAGTGCTAAAATGCTGCTGCTATATCTTGCAGGGCCAGAACACAACCAGAAGTCTCCTTGGGGAAGGGAACTATGGTTCCCTTAACCTGTGTAGAGCCCAGGCAGCCCCTATGAGTCGACTCATAGCTGTGTCAACTATTTACCTGGCTCAGACTGGTGGAGATCTGTGTCAGGCTCCGAGGCCAGAGGGGAGGGAGACAGGATTCAGCAAAAGCCAAGGCCAGCACCCCCACCCCTTCCTGAACCAGCCTCTTCTCACCTAGCCCACAACTCTTAAGGTTGGCTCTGCTCAGGCTGCTATCTCACAGGGTTTTTGTGAAGACAGAAGAGGTAGGGGGAAATGGGGTGGGTGGATCGGGTCCCAGAATGGGGGTAGGATCAGCAGTGGGTCCTCGGTCTCATATTTATTTATTGGGGCCGTGGCATGAAAAAGGTGGAAGACTACTGGTATAGGATAAGTACTGTTACACCCATATCACAGATGAGGACACCAGGGAAGAGCAGCTTGCTATTCACTGCTCAGTCACTGACTTCTCACTGGACACAATTAGGACTGAACTGGAGGGAACAGGTGCAGCCAGTAAGGGGGAGACAAAACCCAAACATCTTAAAAGGTTCAGAATCTGCACCATCCCGACATCCTGGGAAAGAGCAGGGGAAGTTCCACCCAGCTGTTGAAATAACTAGTTATGGCGCTGGGAAGAAGGGATTCTTAAATGAGTCGGTGGCTCCAATCTTGTGCTCTGATTCAATTTTGGGCTGCGTGCAGCTGTTTCTCATTACCCATTTGGTTGCCAGGGTCCCAGAGAAGCAGCCGTGCAGGTGCAAGGAAAAGGAATCCCCCCCCCTCCACTCTCCCGGAGCCCAGATGGTGAGGAACTGAGAAAGTCACCCCAAGGCAGAGCAGATCAAGGGCAGCTTCCGTTCCATCCTAACCCATAAGAACATAAGAACAGCCCCACTGGATCAGGCCATAGGCCCATCTAGTCCAGCTTCCTGTATCTCACAGCGGCCCACCAAATGCCCCAGGGAGCACACCAGATCACAAGAGACCTCATCCTGGTGCCCTCCCCTGCATCTGGCATTCTGACATAGCCCATTTCTAAAATCAGGAGGTTGCGCATACACATCAAGGCTTGTACCCGTAATGGATTTTTCCTCCAGAAACTTGTCCAATCCCCTTTTAAAGGCGTCTAGGCTAGACGCCAGCACCACATCCTGTGGCAAGGAGTTCCACAGACCGACCACACGCTGAGTAAAGAAATATTTTCTTTTGTCTGTCCTAACCCGCCCAACACTCAATTTTAGTGGATGTCCCCTGGTTCTGGTGTTATGTGAGAGTGTAAAGAGCATCTCTCTATCCACTCTGTCCATTCCCTGCACAATTTTGTATGTCTCAATCATGTCCCCCCTCAGGCGTCTCTTTTCTAGGCTGAAGAGGCCCAAACGCTGTAGCCTTTCCTCATAAGGAAGGTGCCCCAGCCCGTAATCATCTTAGTCGCTCTCTTTTGCACCTTTTCCATTTCCACTATGTCTTTTTTGAGATGTGGCGACCAGAACCGGACACAATACTCCAGGTGTGGCCTTACCATCGATTTGTACAACGGCATTATAATACTAGCCGTTTTGTTCTCAATACCCTTCCTAATGATCCCAACACCAGCTCCTCCTTTTAAAAATAAGTTTTAGAAAGCCCTTGCTTTGTATTTTTTCTTTATTGA
>NW_027101496.1:0-24988 GCF_035046505.1 Tiliqua scincoides
GATTATTTCTACTTCTTGGGCGTCTATGGTATTTGTGTGTGTTAGCTTTGTTGTTATTATTAAAGAAATAATGTATAATACTAAAGCACTAATTAAGAAGACAATTATAATGGCGTGGTCATGAAAATGTAAGAGCTCTTCTATAATGGGAGATGCTGCGTCTTGAAATCCGAGTTGAGCGGGGTGTGCCATCATGAGGCCCATAGGGGCTAACCTATAACTTAGCTCTGACAGGGCTACATAATAAATTTACTAGGGTCTCATGAGAAAGAAGCATCTTGGCTATGTGATTGGCTTGAAACCAGTAGAAGGCGGTTCGATTCCTCCCTTTCTTGAGTTTGTTTGTACATATGTTGGTTCTTCGTAAGTGTGATAAGGGGGTGGGCAGCCGTGAAGTCATTCTAGGTTTGTGTTTGTTAGTTCTAGGGCGAAAACTTCTCGTTTAGCTGCGAATGCTTCTCAAATGATAAACATTATTATGATTACGGCTACTAGAGAAATTAGTGAGCCAATTGATGATAAAGTATTTCAGATGGTATATGCGTCAGGATAGTCGGAGTAACGGCGGGGCATTCCTGATAGCCCAAGGAAGTGTTGAGGGAAGAAGGTCAGATTAACCCCGGCAAATATGACACCAAATTGGACTTTTGTTCAAGTTTGATGAAGTGTATAGCCTGAAAATAGGGGAAATCAATGTACAAAGCCTCCTATGATTGCAAATACGGCACCTATGGATAATACATAGTGGAAATGAGCTACGACGTAATATGTGTCATGAAGAACAATGTCTAAGGATGAGTTGGCAAGTACAATGCCTGTTAGGCCTCCCACAGTAAATAGGAAAATGAAGCCCAGGGCCCAGAGTATGGCAGCATCTCATTTGATTATGCCCCCATGTAAAGTTGCGAGCCAGCTAAATACCTTTACACCTGTTGGAATTGCGATGATTATTGTGGCGGAAGTGAAATATGCTCGGGTATCGACATCCATTCCAACGGTAAATATGTGGTGGGCTCATACGATAAAGCCTAAGAAGCCGATAGATATTATGGCTCATACTATACCCATGTAGCCGAAAGGTTCTTTTTTTCCAGCATAATAGGTTACAATGTGTGAGATTATTCCAAAGCCAGGAAGAATCAAAATGTAGACTTCTGGGTGACCAAAGAACCAAAACAGATGTTGGTATAAAATTGGGTCCCCCCCACCTGCAGGATCGAAGAAAGATGTGTTTAAATTTCGGTCTGTTAGTAGTATTGTGATACCGGCGGCAAGGACGGGTAGTGATAGTAAAAGTAGAACTGCCGTGATTATTACTGATCATACGAATAGAGGGGTTTGGTATTGGGTTATGGAGGGTGGTTTTATGTTGATGCAGGTAGTAATAAAGTTAATGGCCCCAAGAATTGAGGAGACTCCCGCGAGGTGGAGGGAGAAGATGGTTAGATCTACAGAGGCCCCGGCATGGGCTAAGTTCCCGGCTAAGGGAGGGTAGACGGTTCACCCGGTGCCGGCCCCGGCTTCCACCCCCGAGGATGCAAGTAGCAGTAATAGAGAAGGAGGGAGAAGTCAAAAACTCATGTTGTTTATTCGTGGGAAGGCCATATCTGGCGCCCCAATTATTAGGGGGACTAGTCAATTTCCGAACCCGCCGATTATTACAGGCATTACTATAAAGAAAATTATGACAAAAGCATGGGCTGTTACAATGACGTTATAGATCTGATCATCGCCTAGCAGGGCGCCAGGTTGACTTAGTTCAGCCCGAATTAACAGGCTAAGTGCTGTACCAACTATTCCTGCTCAAGCTCCGAAGATTAAGTATAAGGTGCCGATATCTTTGTGGTTGGTTGAGAAGAATCAACGATTAATGGTCACAGGTAAGATGGCCGATAGTAGGTGGCAGGTTGTAGCCCTGTATAGGTGGGTGCCAGTCCCACTCTTATCACAATAGCTTCGTGGTGATTCACGCTAGAGTGCAAATCTAGAGAAGCACACCAAAGGTGTGCCGGAGCTTCTTTTTTTAGAAGAAGCTCAGATTGAAGCCCGCTGGATGGGGCGTTTAGCTGTTAACTAGAAATTTACGGGATCGAGGCCCGTCTGTCTGGGAGGTTTTAGCTTAATTAAAGTGCCTGAGTTGCAATCAGGAGATGTAAGTTAAAGTTTTACATGCCTTCAGGGGCTAGGAGGGTTGAACTCTTATTTAGGGCTTTGAAGGCCCTTGGTTTTGTTAACCTAAGCCTCTTAAAGTATCATTGGGGTTAGGGGTAAGAGGAGTAAGGATGGTAGTAAGAGGGTTGAGATTGTGGTTGTACTTAGTTTAGGTTGGAATCGTCATTTGTGTGTTGTTTGTGTGGTGGTTGGGAACACTGTGAGGGTTGTGATGTAAGATAGTCGTAAGTAAAAGAATAGGCTTAATAGAGCGGAGAGGGCAAGTAGGGCTGCGGTCATTGATAGGTTGTGGGTTGTTAATTCTTGTAAAATTAACCATTTTGGGATAAAGCCTGTTAGCGGGGGGAGCCCTCCTAGAGATATTAGTAGTAAAAATATAAGTGCTATGGTTGAGGGGGAAATTGTTCAAGAGGTGGTTAAATCTTTAATGTTTTTTGCTGTGATGAAGATAAGGATTATAAAGGCAGTAGTTGTTATTATGAGGTATAAAAATAGGTTGAGGAGTATTAAGTTTGAGCTTAGTGTGAGAATTGTAGCTATTCAACCTAGGTGGGCAATTGATGAGAATGCTATGATTTTTCGTGTCTGTGTTTGGTTTATGCCTCCCCACCCTCCGGTCAAGGTTGACAGTAGCCCTATAATTAGAAGTGTATTTGGGTGGATAGCGGGGGCGGCTATATAAAGTAGGGCGAGGGGGGCGAGTTTTTGTCAAGTTGTAATGATTAGTGCTGTTTTTAGTGTTGTGCCTTGTAGGACTTCTGGTAGTCAGAAATGCAGGGGGGCTAGGCCTAGTTTTATGGCTAGAGCTATTGTTATTATGATGCAGGCAGGTTGGTTTGTGAGTTGTGAAATGTCTCAGGTGCTGGTGGATCAGGCATTGATTGTGCTGGCGAATAGGAGTGTGGCTGAGGCAGCAGCTTGGGTAAGGAAATATTTTGTAGCGGCTTCAGTTGCACGGGGATGGTGTTGTTTGGCGATAAGGGGAATAATGGCTAGGGTATTTAGTTCTAATCCGATTCAGGCAAGGAGTCAGTGTGTGCTTGATAGGGTAATGATGGAGCCGGTTGCTACGCTTGAGAGAATCAGTGAAGATATGATTGGGTTCATTAGTATAGGAAGGATTTTAACCAACATTTTCGGGGTATGGGCCCGAAAGCTTAATTAGCTGACTTTACTAGAAAATAGTATAATGAAGTACATAAGATTTTGAGTCTTTTGGTGCAGGTTCGTGTCCTGTTTTTCTAGTGCTTCGAGAAGAAGGAAATAAGGGGATTTTAACCCCTGTGTTTTACTCTATCAAAGTAATCCTTGGGGATTCGGGCATATTTCCTGGTTTATTGTGGGGGGAGTCCTGATAATATTGTTGGGAAAGAGGCATGCCACATTAATAGAGCGAGGGTTAGGGGTAAGAAATTTTTTCATAAGAGGTGTATAAGTTGGTCGTAACGAAAACGAGGGTATGAGGCGCGAGTTCATAAGAATATGATTGTCAGGATAGTTGTTTTTAATATTAGGTTTATTGTGAACACGTCTGGGGGTAGGGAGGTTCCTGGGTTTAGGAAAAGGATGCAGGTTAGGGTATTTATTAGTATGATGTTTGCATATTCAGCTAGGAAAAATAGGGCGAATGGGCCAGCGGCATACTCTACATTAAAGCCAGAGACAAGCTCTGATTCTCCTTCTGTTAAATCAAAGGGGGCCCGGTTTGTTTCTGCTAGTGTTGAGATAAACCATATTATGGCAAGAGGTCATGATGAAATTAGTAGTCATTGGTGTTCTTGTGTAATTGAGAGTATTTGTAGAGTGAAGCCCCCTGTAAGGATAATAATGGTTAGTAAAATAATTCCCAGGGTGACCTCGTATGAGATTGTTTGTGCTACCGCACGTAGGGCGCCAATTAATGGGTATTTTGAGTTGGATGCCCACCCTGATCATAGAATAGAATATACTGCTATGCTTGAGAGGGCTAGTATGAAGAGAAGGCCTAGGTTTATGTCTGCTAAGGTGGCCGGTATTGGGAGGGGGGTTCAAATTATAAGGGCTAGAAATAGGGCTAAGGTCGGGGTTATGATGAAGAGGGCAGGAGAGGAAGAGGAGGGGCGTAAGGGTTCTTTAATAAACAGTTTAATGCCGTCTGCAAATGGTTGTAATAGCCCATAAGGGCCAATGATGTTAGGGCCTTTTCGTAGTTGTATATAACCGAGCACTTTTCGTTCCAGTAGTGTAAGGAAGGCAACAGCTAGTAAGATGGGAATAATATATAATAGGGGATTAATGATATATAAGAGTAATGCATTCATGTATTAGGGAGATGATTTGAACATCTAGTAGAAAGATCTTAGGTCTTTTGCATTCACCTGGCTCTGCCACCCTAATAATTACCCCTTGTCTGGGGGTGTTCTAGGTGCTTTGTTTAGCTTGAGTTTTGTTCAGCTAGTTTTAAGGACGTGTTTATAATATTGGTCCTCTCTTCTTTGTCCTTTCGTACTGAAGAAGTAAGCGTCATAGATAGAAACCGACCTGGATTGCTCCGGTCTGAACTCAGATCACGTAGGACTGTTAATCGTTGAACAAACGAACCTTTAATAGCGGCTACACCATTTGGGTGTCCTGATCCAACATCGAGGTCGTAAACCTTCTTGTCGATAGGGACTCTTGAAGAAGATAGCGCTGTTATCCCTGGGGTAACTTGGTTCGTTGGTCAGTATGACTGGGTCGGCTTTGTACTTTGGCTTGTTAGCCTTGGTGAGAAGTGGTGGTTCTGTGCTCGGAAGTTTTGTTTTGTTCCGAAGTCGCCCCAACTTAAAACTATGGGCTAGGGGCATTAGTGGTGCTTATTAGCGGTCGTTTTAAGCTCCACAGGGTCTTCTCGTCTTATGTGTTTATCCCAGCTTTTGTACTGGGAGATCAGTTTCACTGATTAGCTATAAGAGACAGGTTTGTCCTCATTTAGCCGTTCATACTAGTCTTTATTTAGAAGACAAGTGATTACGCTACCTTTGCACGGTTAGGATACCGCGGCCGTTTAAAAGTTTCACTGGGCAGGCAGGACCTTTAATACTTGTTTAGCTAAAGGCTATGTTTTTGGTAAACAGTTGGGACAAGGTTTTGCTGAATTCCTTTTACAGCTTTTAATCTATCTTTTTAGCACACCGGTGTCGGGTTGACAGTTTTTGTAACAGTTTTGGCTGTTTAATTGTTGTTCCTGTTTTGGTCTGTTAATGTCCAGTAGGTTTTCTATTTCTGGGTCAAGGGGGTGCTTAAGAGAAGGGCTTCTTGTTACTAGTTCTAGCATTAGTTTGTCTATAATAATAGTGTGGCTCGGTAGGTTTTTAGGAGGTGGCAGACACAGGGGGGATTTATTGTCTTTGTGCTGTGACGCTGTGTTTACTGGTGGCTGCTTTAGGGCCTACTGGGCGTAGGTTATGTTGCTTTCTCTCTAAGTCAGGTTGTATCCTATTTCAATGGGGCTGTACCCCCATTGAATACCTTTTAGGTTAAAATGCGTGCTATTGTTTGCTGGAAGTAACCTAAAGTTGAACTAAAATTCATTTATTGAGCAACCAGCTATCACCAAGTTCGTTTGGCTTTTCACCGCTACTACTAGATCTTCCCACTCTTTTGCCACAGAGATGGGTGCACTCTTACAGTTGTCTTGTAGTAGCTCACTTGGTTTCGGGGGTACAGGCTGAAGTTCTCTTTGTCTGTTTTATTCTGGCTGGACCATGATGCAAGAGGTACAAGGGTTTATCTTTGCTTTGTTTTGCTTGTGTGTTTCATTATTCTTTCAGGGTTCCCTTGCGGTACTTTTTCTGTTGCGCCGTTTTGGTTAGGTTCTATCACATATACTAGTTTTGTCGAATGATTTATTTTGTTAATGAGAGGATTTGTTTATGTGATTGGGCTAGTTGTTTGGCTCAAAAAGGTTAGGATCTCACTAACATTTTTCAATTGTAAGTTGAATGCTTTGTTTTAAGCTACTGGTTGTTGTTCCAAGCACGCCTTCCGGTGCGCTTACCTTGTTACGACTTGCCTCATCTATATTGTTAGTATTTTTATATGTTAAGTTTATTTTTGGACGATGAGAGTGACGGGCGGTGTGTGCGCGCTCCAGAGCAAATTTAAGATAAAGACTCTTATTTAGCTTACTTCTAAATCCTCCTTTGGGTGTGTGTTTCATTACACCTTTCGTATTTTTCTGTGGCAGAAAATGTAGCCCATCTCTTCCATTCTATCTGCTACACCTTGACCTGACGTGTTAGTTGTAAACTTTTTTGCCTACTTTGTTTCTTTCACAGGGTAAGCTGACGACGGCGGTATATAGGCTGAGTTGCAAAGAATGGTGGGGTAAAGCGTGGGGTATCGATTATAGGACAGGCTCCTCTAGGATGATGTGGAGCACCGCCAAGTCCTTTGAGTTTCGAGCTTTTCGCTTGTAGTTCTCTGGCGAATGGTTTTGTGTGTTTAACCATCTATGTTTAGGGCTAGGCATAGTAGGGTATCTAATCCTAGTTTGTTTCCTAGCTTTAGTGAGGTTGAATAGTCTTTTATTTGAAGGCATTTTATTGGTGGAGTTCTTGTGCCAATATATTTTACAGTCTTGGCTTGGTTTTCCTTCAATTTTTTTGACATTATTCTGGTCACGCTTTACGCCGAGGGTCATTGTTTTTGGCCTTTCGTATAACCGCGGTGGCTGGCACGAAATTTACCGGCCAAACTTAATCATAGCTAAGTCAAGCTTTCGCTTATTTCTTAATGTTATTCACTGCTGAGTACCCGTGTGGGTGTGGCGTAGCAAGGTGTTGTGGGCTTCGGTTTGTTAGAGATCCTGATACCTGCTCCACTTGGCTATTCGGGGTTGTGTGGGCATTCTCACTGGGGTGTGGAGGCTTGCATGTGTAATTTTGATTAAAAACAATGGCAAGTTTAGGACCAAAACTTTGTGTTTTTGGGGAAATTTGACTCACCCATCTCAGCATCTTCAGTGCTTCGCTTTAAAAATTTTAAGCTACAATAACATAAAATTTTTGTATAAAAGATAAAAAAAATGTATATATAATCATGTTGTAAATATGCATTACGGCACTGATATTAGTATCCACGACTGCATTTACAATCTGTAGAATGCATGAACTGGTCGTGGACAACCGGTAGTTTTAGTTTGGTCAGATCCTGTTTTAGGGGTTTGGCAGGAGTAAATCTGACTAAGTGAGAAATTACCGGTAAGGGGGGTAGGGGGGTTTGCCATAAAAATTAAGTTGTATTTATTTACGTGTATCAAGCTGAACGTCCGCACCTACACCTACACCGACACCTGCGTTGTGGGTGCGCCTGCACCTGTGTACATGTCTGCGTCTGTGAACGCGCCCGCGCACATGCCTGCACTCGCAAACGCACGTGCGCTGCAGGCGCGCCCGCGTGCTCACGTCCACGTCTGCGCACGTTTGCGCTTGCAAACATACGTGCGCTGCAGGCGCGCCCGCGTGCCCACGTCCACGTCTGCGCACACATTTGCACTTGTATTTTCACCTGCGTCGCATGTGTTCACAGGTGCTTTTTCGTACGTTTTAACACGTTTGTTACTAATTTTATGTCATTCAAGCATTAAACGAAATCGCGTGCTCTATACGTGGGAACGTTTATCACGTGCACCGTAGGTCCAGATCGGACGGCAAATTGTAGGCGACCACTTTAGCAAGCGGCTCTGAGATCCACTCCCCCAAAAAAAATAAAAAAGGCCAGATGCATTGGGGGTCGGGATGCTATGATTTCTCGGCAAAGTGTACATTATGCACCAACCAGAAGCATCGTTAAAAGTGAGAAAGTGTTGGGAATCCTTTGACCGCCCCTGAGGTAGGAACCAGAGGCCTTGGAAAAAGTGAGAAATAGCCAACGTACTCCGTGTGTCCCACGGGGCTAGTAACGGGAGTACACGTCATTAAGGGATTGCTGGTTTCTCGGAGATGGCAGAATATAATAGATAACTGTCGAGCAAGAGAGCAGCAGGGGAGAAGGGTGATGGCATCTAATGGGCATGGTTGGGAGAGGGTAGTGTCCTCATGATATGCGTGAGGCGAAGAGGGCAAATGTCCAATTATACATAATATGTGCTAGATCATTCTAATCTAATCTTCTATGATCTGCATGTGTGAAAGAGGAAAATATTCGAGATGTGTTGTAAGTATGAAATCATTAATAATCTGTCTGTTGTGATATGCGTGTGGACAAGAGGTAAATGTCCGATTATACATAGTATGTCTTAGAACCTTAATTTGAAGTCTTTTGTGATATGCATGAGGTTGAAAATTAATTGTTCGATTATTCTTAGTTTGTGATTGATCATTGACTGATTAACCGGATATGATATGCATGAGGACAAGAGGTGAATGTCCGATTATACATAGTATGTGTAAGATCACCAGCAAAGCAATAAAAAGCCGCCAGGGGCGGCCAGATACGGGTGAATTGAGGTAGAGGACAAAAAAGCCGCCAGGGGCGGCCAGATACGGGTGAATTGAGGTAGAGGACAAAAAAGCCGCCAGGGGCGGCCAGATACGGGTGAATTGAGGTAGAGGACAAAAAAGCCGCCAGGGGCGGCCAGATACGGGTGAATTGAGGTAGAGGACAAAAAAGCCGCCAGGGGCGGCCAGATACGGGTGAATTGAGGTAGAGGACAAAAAAGCCGCCAGGGGGTAGTTTAAAGTTAGAATGCTAGTTTTGGGGACTAGCGGTGGGGGTTTGAGTCCCCTCTCTCTGATGCCTTAGGGGGTCTTAGTTCCCATCTTTGGCTTACAAGACCAATGCTTTGTCTATTAAGCTACTAAGGCTTAGAGTGGGGCTATCATTTGAGTATTTTATCTTCTAGTTTGGCTGTAATTGGTATGAGGAGGAGGAAAATAGCAAAGTAGAGTATTGAGGCAATTTGTCCGATGATGATGAAGGGGTCCTCTACGGGCTGTCCTCCGATTCACGTGAGGATAATGATATTTGATATAAGGAGTCAAAAGACCCCTTGGGATAGGGGCCGGAAGGTGTTTCCTCGTTGCTTTGATGTATGGAGTATGGGTACGAAGATTAGGATTAGGATTGAAAATAATAAGGCAAGAACGCCTCCTAATTTATTTGGGATTGAGCGTAGGATAGCGTAGGCAAAGAGGAAGTATCACTCGGGTTTAATGTGTGGTGGCGTGACTAAGGGGTTTGCAGGGGTAAAGTTTTCTGGGTCTCCTAGTAAGTTTGGGGAGAAGAGGGCTAGTAGGAGGAGAACGAAGATTAATAATGTTAGGCCTAAAAGGTCTTTATAGGTGTAATAAGGGTGAAATGGGATTTTGTCTGTGTTGGAGTTTAGGCCTGTGGGGTTATTTGATCCTGTTTCGTGGAGGAAAAGGAGGTGAAGTATAGAGGTTCCCATGATAATAAATGGCAGAATAAAATGGAATGAAAAGAATCGGGTGAGTGTTGCGTTGTCTACTGAGAACCCTCCCCAGATTCATTCTACCAAGGTTGTTCCGATATAGGGAATTGCTGAAAGAAGGTTAGTAATGACGGTGGCCCCTCAAAAAGATATCTGGCCCCATGGAAGTACGTAGCCCACAAAGGCTGTTGCCATTACAAGGAGAAGAAGAACGACCCCAATGTTTCAGGTTTCTTTGTATATGTAAGAGCCGTAGTATAAGCCCCGTCCGATATGGAGGTAAATGCAAATAAAGAATATGGAGGCCCCATTGGCGTGCAGGTTTCGGATTAGCCACCCGTATTGTACGTCTCGACAAATGTGTGCGATTGATGAAAATGCTGAAGAGATGTCTGCTGTGTAGTGTATAGCAAGGAATAGGCCAGTTAGGACTTGTGCGATTAGACAAAATCCAAGTAGTGAGCCAAAATTTCATCATGCTGAGATATTTGATGGGGTGGGGAGGTCAATGAATGTGTTGTTTACAATCTTTAGGATTGGGTGAGTTTTTCGTAGGTTGTGGGTCATTAGTTTTTGTAGTTGAATACAACAGTGGTTTTTCGTGCCGCAGGTCTTGGTTAAAGTCCAGGCAAAAATTATGGTTTATTTTATTTTTTTATTATCTTTTTGTTTATTGGGGGGGTTGGTGGCTGTTGCCTCAAACCCATCCCCGCTTTATGGTGCGGTTGGGTTGGTGGTTGCTGCTGCCGTTGGGTGTGGTGTGTTGGTTTGATTGGGTAGTTCTTTTGTTTCTTTGGTCTTATTTTTGATTTATTTAGGGGGAATGTTGGTGGTATTTGCTTATTCTGTAGCGTTGGCGGCTGAGCCCTACCCTGAGACATGGGGGAGCTGGTCTGTTGGGTTGTATGTTGGGGGGTATTTTGTTTTGGTGACGGTGTTGTTTGTGGTATTTGGTGGGGGGTGGGTGGTGGAGGGGTTTGGAGTTGTTGGGGTTGATTGTGTAGGGTTACATTTTGTTCGTGCGGACTTTAGTGGGGTGTCTTTGTTATATTCATGGGGGGGTGGCTGTTTATTAATTTCCGGGTGAGGCTTATTGCTGGCTTTATTTGTTGCGTTAGAGCTGTCACGTGGGTTGGCGCGGGGGGCTTTGCGGGTAATTAGATTAAAATAAAAATGAGCACCGAGGTCATAAATAGGACAAATATGATTAAGTAGGCTTTAATAAGACCTTTGTTGGCAGTAGAAATGCTGTTGACCATGGGGGTGTTGGTTATTGTTAGTATTTTTGGACCAATTTTTTCATACCATAGTTGGTCGTTTAGGTGTGAGGCAAGGTTTTGTCCTTGTATGAGTGAAATGTTTGGGTGGGTTCGGTGAATGATTATGTTGAAGAATCCTAGTTGGTTTGAGAAGTTGTTTAACTTATTATGTTTTGGAGTCAAGAGTGTTGTTGTTTGGGTGGCTAGTTCTAAAGCATATAAAAGGCCTAAGATTGTTACGAGTAATGCGGACAGTTTTATGTTTGTTGATATGGTTAATGCTGTTGTTTTGATTGGAAGAACAGAGGAGATAAGGAGTAAGCCAGTTAAAATGCTTCCTGTTGCGAGGCGAACAAGGGGGTTGGTTAGGGTTTTATTGTTTTCGGAAATGATGACAAGAGTGTTCCCTCGGGAGGTGTTTATTTGTACGTAGAAGATTAGTCGTAGGCTGTAGGCGGCCGTTAGGGCCGTTGCTGTGAGAGTTAGTATTAGGGCTCAGGCGTTAAGGTAGGAGGTATTTATTGTTTCGATGATGGTGTCTTTTGAGAAAAAGCCGGATAGAAAGGGGGTTCCTATTAGGGCAAGGCTGCCGATGGTTAGGCAGGAGGTGGTAACGGGTATTGCTTTGTTAATGCCTCCTATCTTTCGGATGTCCTGTTCGTCTGATAAATTATGAATGATCGACCCAGAACAGAGGAATAACATGGCTTTAAAGAATGCGTGGGTTGAAATATGAAAGAAGGCTAGTTGTGGTTGGTTTAATCCTACGGTGACCATTATCAACCCAAGCTGGCTTGAGGTTGAGAAGGCGATGATTTTTTTAATATCGTTTTGTGTGAGGGCACAAATTGCTGTGAATAAGGTTGTTATTGCACCTAGACAAAGGCAGGTGGATAGGGCTGTTGTGTTTGTTTCTAATAGGGGGTGGAGGCGAATTAGTAGGAATACACCTGCCACAACCATTGTGCTGGAGTGGAGTAAGGCAGAGACGGGAGTAGGACCTTCTATGGCTGCTGGTAATCATGGGTGAAGGCCAAATTGGGCAGACTTTCCTGCGGCAGCTAAGATTAAACCCAAGAGGGGGACAAGGGTGACTGAGTTTGGGTTAGTAAATAGTTGATGAAATTCTCAGGTGGTTGTGTTTATAGCAAGTCAGGCTATTGTTAGGATAAGGCCAATATCCCCAACTCGGTTATAAATGACTGCCTGTAGGGCGGATGAGTTTGCGTCGGAACGTGAGAATCATCACCCGATTAATAGAAAGGATATAATTCCAACCCCCTCCCACCCAATAAAAAGCTGGAAGATATTATTTGCGGTAACAAGAATTAATATAGCTAGTAAGAATAGGAGAAGATACTTAAAAAATCGGTTGATAAAGGGGTCTGAGGTCATATATCATGCGGCAAACTCCAAGATGGATCATGTGACAAAGAGTGCGATGGGTAAAAATGTAATTGCGTAGGTGTCTAGCATGAAGCTAATGTTGATGCTAAAATTAGAGATGTTGATTCAGTGGATGTTTGTAGTTGTGAATTCTAGTCCATAGTTAATGAAGATAAACAGGGGGATTATGCTGGTAAAAAATGCTGTTTGCACAGCTACCTTTACATGGGAGAGGTGTCATTGGTTTTGTAGAGGGTATAGGGTTATTGTGATGGGAATTATTAGGAATAGAAAGGTAGCGGCTATGGTGGTGTGGGGGATGTTGTGCATGTACTTTTACTTGGAATTGCACCAAGAATTTTGGCTCCTAAGACCAATGGATTAAACTCTGATCCTTTAAAAGTGAGGAGTCTGGGGGGTTAATCCCAGGACGCAGAGTTAGCAGTTCTTTGTATACAATACCCCTCGGTCATTAAGAAGGTTTGAACTTCTATTTTTAGATCCACATTCTAATGTTTTTGTTAAACTATGACAACAAGGAAGGGGGCCTATGATTAGTTCGGGTTTTATTATAAGTATAAGTATCGGGAGGATGTGTAGGACCAGTAGCAGGTGTTCTCGGGTGTATGTCGGGTTTGTTTGGATAGCGTGTTGTGGGAGCTTTCCTCGTTGGGTTGTTAAAAATATATGAAGTGAGTAGGTGGCTGTTAAGAGAGTGCCTACTCCTGTTATGAGGATTGTTAGGGGGGACCAGTTGAATAATGATGTTATGATTAGAAGTTCGCCTGTGAGATTAATTGTGGGGGGGAGGGCCATATTTATTAAGTTAGCTATAAGCCACCAGGATATTGTTAGAGGAAGAATAAGTTGCAGGCCGCGGGCTAGAAGGAGTGTTCGGCTATGGGTGCGTTCATAGTTTGTGTTTGCTAGACAAAATAGTATTGATGAGGTAAGGCCGTGGGCAATTATCAGTAAAATTGCTCCTGTTAGGCTTCATGGGGTTTGAATCAAAGCGGCTGCAATTACGAGGCCTATGTGGCTTACTGATGAGTAAGCGATTAAAGATTTTAAGTCAGTTTGTCGTAGGCAGATTGAGCTGGTTATGATGATGCCTCAAATGGCTAGAATAATAAAGGGGTAGTATAGTTTTGTTGAGAGTGGGTTTAGTAGGGGGGTGATTCGAATGATACCGTAGCCTCCGAGTTTCAGTAAAATTGCAGCCAGAACCATTGAGCCAGCGATAGGGGCTTCCACATGGGCTTTTGGGAGTCAGAGGTGGAGGCCATATAAAGGCATTTTCACTAGGAAGGCGATTAAGCAGGCAAGTCATAGTATGTTATTTGTTCATGAGTGGGGGGTTTCTGGTTGAATTAGGTTTATTATTACTATTGAAATGTTGGAGTATTTAGTGTTTAAAAATAGAATAGCAACTAATAGGGGGAGAGATCCAGCAAGTGTGTAAAATAGAAAGTATGTCCCTGCGGAAAGTCGCTCGGCTTGGTTTCCCCATCGTGTAATAACAATGAGGGTGGGAATTAATGTTGTTTCGAATATAATGTAAAATAGGGTGAATTCGGTTGCGGAGAATGTTAATAATAGGGCAACTTGTAGGGTTGTAATGACTACTAAAAAGTTTCGTTTTCGAGCAAGAGGTTCGTGTTGGAGGTGGTTTTGGCTAGCTAGGGCTATTAGTGGGAGAAGTCAGCAGGAAAGGATTATTAATGGGGCGGAAATTGAGTCAATGTTTAGGTAGGAAGAGGAGAATATTATGCTAGGGTTTAGAGGATACTTAAATCAGACTAGACTTATTAGTGCAAGTAGTATTGAGTAGGAGGTGTATATTGTGAAAAGGATGTTTTGTTTTGATAGAAGGGCTGTTGGAATTAATATAAGGGTAGGTAAAAGAATTTTTAGCATTGTAAGAGGTTTAGGTTTTTAAGATGGTCCGAGCCATGTGTTCGAGAGGTTGCCACTAATAAGGCGAGGCCAGTTCCTGCTTCACAGGCAGAAAAAGCAAGGAGGAGAATGGGAGAAATGTTTGTGGAGGGGAGTTGTAGTGTAGATGAGAATGCTGTAAGTGCTATAAAGAGGGCTAATATTATGGCTTCGATACAGAGTAGTGCGGAAACTAAGTGTGTTCGGTGTAGGGCCAACCCTAAAATTCCGAGTACGAAGGCAGAGGAAAAGGTAAAATATGTTGTCATATGGCAGTCCAGGGTTAAAACCTGGGGCTACTAAGTCGAAATTAGTTGTTTTATTTATACTAACTGCCTACTCTGCCCACTCTAGCCCCCCTGCTAATCATTCGTAAATTAAGCCTAGTGTTAGAAGAATAATGATTGCGGATATTCAGATTAAAGTGGTTGTTGGTTGTATAAGGTTTATGGCTCATGGGATCGGAAGGAGTAGCGCAATTTCTAGGTCGAATAGAAGAAATAGGATTGCAACTAGGAAGAATCGAAGCGAGAATGGTAGACGGGCGGTTCCTAATGGGTCGAAGCCGCATTCATATGGGGAGAGTTTTTCTGTGTCTGGTGATATTTGTGGTAATCAAAAGCTAATAGTAATTAAGATAACTATAAGGGTTGTTGTAATTAAGAATATGGTTGTTATATTCATTACTCTTTCTTAAGGTTTTATTAAGGCTTAGTGATTGGAAATCACTTGTACTGGTTGATACTAAAAGAGCAAGAGCCTCATCAGTAAATTGAGATGTAAAGGAACAGTCATACAACGTCTACGAAATGTCAGTATCATGCGGCGGCTTCAAATCCGAAGTGGTGGTTTGTTGTGAAGTGATATATGATCTGTCGTAGTAAGCAAACAATTAAAAAAGTTGATCCAATAATTACGTGGAGGCCATGGAAGCCTGTTGCCACAAAGAATGTTGACCCGTAAACGCTATCTGAAATAGCGAAAGGGGCTTCATAGTATTCTATGGCTTGGAGGGCGGTGAAGTAAAGGCCCAAGGCAATGGTTAGTGTAAGGGCTTGAATTGCTTCTTTTCGATTATTTTCTATAATAGAATGGTGGGCTCATGTTACGGTAACACCAGAGGCTAGGAGTACAGCTGTGTTTAGAAGGGGTACTTCAAATGGGTTTAATGGGTGAATTCCGCTAGGGGGTCAACAGCCCCCAAGCTCCGGGGTTGGGGCCAGGCTTGAGTGGTAGAAAGCTCAGAAAAAGCCGATAAAAAAGAAGACCTCTGATGTAATAAAAAGGATTATCCCGTATCGGAGGCCTTTTTGTACAGGGACCGTGTGGTGGCCTTGAAAGGTTCCCTCACGGGTGATATCTCGCCACCATTGTAGTATTGTTAGAAGGAGGATAATTAGGCCGATATTCATTAATAGTATATTGTTGAAGTGAAATCAGACGGCGAGTCCGGATGTTATAAGTAAGGCAGCGATTGCGCCTGTTAGGGGCCAGGGGCTTTGGTCTACTATATGATAGGCATGTGCTTGGTGGATCATTAAGTATTTTCTTGTAGGTATAGGCTTAATAGTAAAGTGAAGACGTAGGCTTGAATAATTGCTACTGCGACCTCTAGAATAGTTAAAAGTAAGAGGACAATAAAGGTTAGTGTTGCGGTTGCAGTTATTATGGGTAGTATTACAAATACGGCGGTAGAAATAAGTTGGATTAGCAGGTGACCTGCTGTTAAGTTGGCTGTTAGTCGAACGCCTAGTGCAAGAGGGCGAATGAGTAGGCTAATTGTTTCGATAATAATGAGAACAGGTACGAGAGGGGTTGGGGTGCCTTCTGGTAGAAGGTGGCCTAATGAAAGGGTTGGTTGATTGCGTAAGCCAATTAATACAGTTGCTAGTCATAAGGGTACTGCTAAACCTATATTTATTGATAGCTGGGTAGTTGGGGTGAATGTATAAGGGAAAAGTCCTAGCAAATTGAATAGGAGAAGGAATAATATAAGTGAGGTTAAGAGTGCGGCTCATTTGTGGCCTGGTTTGTTTAGGGGTAATATAAGTTGTTTTACAAATATAAAGATTGCTCATGTTTGTACCGTTTCTAGCCGATTTAAGATAAGTCGGCTTGTTTTTGTAAAAATTAGGGTTGGTGGCAGGATTATTGCTAGGGTGATAAGGGGGATTCCAAGGAGTTGTGGGCTTAAAAATTGGTCGAAGAAGCTTAAATTCATGGTCAGTTTCAAGGTGAGGCTTTAGGTGTGGGGGTGTTTTGGATTGGGAGATTTTGAGAGGTTATTATTAAAGTTTTGGTTTGGAGAATTGTTAATAAGATTGTTCATGAAAGTAGGAGGATTATTAATCAGGGGGCAGGGTTTAATTGAGGCATATCACTAAGGGGGCAGGTGTTGTCTCCTTCTTTAGCTTAAAAGGCTAACGCTGATAAAAGCTTCTTAGTGATGCAGTGAGTATTGTTGTGGTTCAGTCTTCAAAGTGTTTTAGTGGAATTGCTTCTACTACAATGGGCATGAAGCTGTGGTTAGATCCGCAGATTTCTGAGCATTGTCCATAGAACAAGCCTGGGTGAGAAGTGATAAAGGTTGTTTGATTTAGTCGTCCGGGAATGGCATCTGTTTTAATGCCGAGGGCGGGTACGGCCCATGAGTGCAGGACATCTTCTGCGGAGATTAGTATGCGAATTGGGGATTCTATTGGAACTACTATTCGGTGATCTACTTCTAATAGACGGAGGTGTCCTTGAGGGAGGTCTTGTGAGGGAATTATGTAAGAGTCAAATGCGAGATCTTGATAGTCTGTGTACTCATAGCTCCAATATCATTGGTGGCCGAGAGCTTTAACAGTTAGGTGTGGGTTGTTGATTTCATCTATGAGGTAGAGAATGCGAAGGGAAGGGAGGGCAATTAAGATTAAAATGATTGCAGGAAGAATTGTTCAGATTATTTCTACTTCTTGGGCGTCTATGGTATTTGTGTGTGTTAGCTTTGTTGTTATTATTAAAGAAATAATGTATAATACTAAAGCACTAATTAAGAAGACAATTATAATGGCGTGGTCATGAAAATGTAAGAGCTCTTCTATAATGGGAGATGCTGCGTCTTGAAATCCGAGTTGAGCGGGGTGTGCCATCATGAGGCCCATAGGGGCTAACCTATAACTTAGCTCTGACAGGGCTACATAATAAATTTACTAGGGTCTCATGAGAAAGAAGCATCTTGGCTATGTGATTGGCTTGAAACCAGTAGAAGGCGGTTCGATTCCTCCCTTTCTTGAGTTTGTTTGTACATATGTTGGTTCTTCGTAAGTGTGATAAGGGGGTGGGCAGCCGTGAAGTCATTCTAGGTTTGTGTTTGTTAGTTCTAGGGCGAAAACTTCTCGTTTAGCTGCGAATGCTTCTCAAATGATAAACATTATTATGATTACGGCTACTAGAGAAATTAGTGAGCCAATTGATGATAAAGTATTTCAGATGGTATATGCGTCAGGATAGTCGGAGTAACGGCGGGGCATTCCTGATAGCCCAAGGAAGTGTTGAGGGAAGAAGGTCAGATTAACCCCGGCAAATATGACACCAAATTGGACTTTTGTTCAAGTTTGATGAAGTGTATAGCCTGAAAATAGGGGAAATCAATGTACAAAGCCTCCTATGATTGCAAATACGGCACCTATGGATAATACATAGTGGAAATGAGCTACGACGTAATATGTGTCATGAAGAACAATGTCTAAGGATGAGTTGGCAAGTACAATGCCTGTTAGGCCTCCCACAGTAAATAGGAAAATGAAGCCCAGGGCCCAGAGTATGGCAGCATCTCATTTGATTATGCCCCCATGTAAAGTTGCGAGCCAGCTAAATACCTTTACACCTGTTGGAATTGCGATGATTATTGTGGCGGAAGTGAAATATGCTCGGGTATCGACATCCATTCCAACGGTAAATATGTGGTGGGCTCATACGATAAAGCCTAAGAAGCCGATAGATATTATGGCTCATACTATACCCATGTAGCCGAAAGGTTCTTTTTTTCCAGCATAATAGGTTACAATGTGTGAGATTATTCCAAAGCCAGGAAGAATCAAAATGTAGACTTCTGGGTGACCAAAGAACCAAAACAGATGTTGGTATAAAATTGGGTCCCCCCCACCTGCAGGATCGAAGAAAGATGTGTTTAAATTTCGGTCTGTTAGTAGTATTGTGATACCGGCGGCAAGGACGGGTAGTGATAGTAAAAGTAGAACTGCCGTGATTATTACTGATCATACGAATAGAGGGGTTTGGTATTGGGTTATGGAGGGTGGTTTTATGTTGATGCAGGTAGTAATAAAGTTAATGGCCCCAAGAATTGAGGAGACTCCCGCGAGGTGGAGGGAGAAGATGGTTAGATCTACAGAGGCCCCGGCATGGGCTAAGTTCCCGGCTAAGGGAGGGTAGACGGTTCACCCGGTGCCGGCCCCGGCTTCCACCCCCGAGGATGCAAGTAGCAGTAATAGAGAAGGAGGGAGAAGTCAAAAACTCATGTTGTTTATTCGTGGGAAGGCCATATCTGGCGCCCCAATTATTAGGGGGACTAGTCAATTTCCGAACCCGCCGATTATTACAGGCATTACTATAAAGAAAATTATGACAAAAGCATGGGCTGTTACAATGACGTTATAGATCTGATCATCGCCTAGCAGGGCGCCAGGTTGACTTAGTTCAGCCCGAATTAACAGGCTAAGTGCTGTACCAACTATTCCTGCTCAAGCTCCGAAGATTAAGTATAAGGTGCCGATATCTTTGTGGTTGGTTGAGAAGAATCAACGATTAATGGTCACAGGTAAGATGGCCGATAGTAGGTGGCAGGTTGTAGCCCTGTATAGGTGGGTGCCAGTCCCACTCTTATCACAATAGCTTCGTGGTGATTCACGCTAGAGTGCAAATCTAGAGAAGCACACCAAAGGTGTGCCGGAGCTTCTTTTTTTAGAAGAAGCTCAGATTGAAGCCCGCTGGATGGGGCGTTTAGCTGTTAACTAGAAATTTACGGGATCGAGGCCCGTCTGTCTGGGAGGTTTTAGCTTAATTAAAGTGCCTGAGTTGCAATCAGGAGATGTAAGTTAAAGTTTTACATGCCTTCAGGGGCTAGGAGGGTTGAACTCTTATTTAGGGCTTTGAAGGCCCTTGGTTTTGTTAACCTAAGCCTCTTAAAGTATCATTGGGGTTAGGGGTAAGAGGAGTAAGGATGGTAGTAAGAGGGTTGAGATTGTGGTTGTACTTAGTTTAGGTTGGAATCGTCATTTGTGTGTTGTTTGTGTGGTGGTTGGGAACACTGTGAGGGTTGTGATGTAAGATAGTCGTAAGTAAAAGAATAGGCTTAATAGAGCGGAGAGGGCAAGTAGGGCTGCGGTCATTGATAGGTTGTGGGTTGTTAATTCTTGTAAAATTAACCATTTTGGGATAAAGCCTGTTAGCGGGGGGAGCCCTCCTAGAGATATTAGTAGTAAAAATATAAGTGCTATGGTTGAGGGGGAAATTGTTCAAGAGGTGGTTAAATCTTTAATGTTTTTTGCTGTGATGAAGATAAGGATTATAAAGGCAGTAGTTGTTATTATGAGGTATAAAAATAGGTTGAGGAGTATTAAGTTTGAGCTTAGTGTGAGAATTGTAGCTATTCAACCTAGGTGGGCAATTGATGAGAATGCTATGATTTTTCGTGTCTGTGTTTGGTTTATGCCTCCCCACCCTCCGGTCAAGGTTGACAGTAGCCCTATAATTAGAAGTGTATTTGGGTGGATAGCGGGGGCGGCTATATAAAGTAGGGCGAGGGGGGCGAGTTTTTGTCAAGTTGTAATGATTAGTGCTGTTTTTAGTGTTGTGCCTTGTAGGACTTCTGGTAGTCAGAAATGCAGGGGGGCTAGGCCTAGTTTTATGGCTAGAGCTATTGTTATTATGATGCAGGCAGGTTGGTTTGTGAGTTGTGAAATGTCTCAGGTGCTGGTGGATCAGGCATTGATTGTGCTGGCGAATAGGAGTGTGGCTGAGGCAGCAGCTTGGGTAAGGAAATATTTTGTAGCGGCTTCAGTTGCACGGGGATGGTGTTGTTTGGCGATAAGGGGAATAATGGCTAGGGTATTTAGTTCTAATCCGATTCAGGCAAGGAGTCAGTGTGTGCTTGATAGGGTAATGATGGAGCCGGTTGCTACGCTTGAGAGAATCAGTGAAGATATGATTGGGTTCATTAGTATAGGAAGGATTTTAACCAACATTTTCGGGGTATGGGCCCGAAAGCTTAATTAGCTGACTTTACTAGAAAATAGTATAATGAAGTACATAAGATTTTGAGTCTTTTGGTGCAGGTTCGTGTCCTGTTTTTCTAGTGCTTCGAGAAGAAGGAAATAAGGGGATTTTAACCCCTGTGTTTTACTCTATCAAAGTAATCCTTGGGGATTCGGGCATATTTCCTGGTTTATTGTGGGGGGAGTCCTGATAATATTGTTGGGAAAGAGGCATGCCACATTAATAGAGCGAGGGTTAGGGGTAAGAAATTTTTTCATAAGAGGTGTATAAGTTGGTCGTAACGAAAACGAGGGTATGAGGCGCGAGTTCATAAGAATATGATTGTCAGGATAGTTGTTTTTAATATTAGGTTTATTGTGAACACGTCTGGGGGTAGGGAGGTTCCTGGGTTTAGGAAAAGGATGCAGGTTAGGGTATTTATTAGTATGATGTTTGCATATTCAGCTAGGAAAAATAGGGCGAATGGGCCAGCGGCATACTCTACATTAAAGCCAGAGACAAGCTCTGATTCTCCTTCTGTTAAATCAAAGGGGGCCCGGTTTGTTTCTGCTAGTGTTGAGATAAACCATATTATGGCAAGAGGTCATGATGAAATTAGTAGTCATTGGTGTTCTTGTGTAATTGAGAGTATTTGTAGAGTGAAGCCCCCTGTAAGGATAATAATGGTTAGTAAAATAATTCCCAGGGTGACCTCGTATGAGATTGTTTGTGCTACCGCACGTAGGGCGCCAATTAATGGGTATTTTGAGTTGGATGCCCACCCTGATCATAGAATAGAATATACTGCTATGCTTGAGAGGGCTAGTATGAAGAGAAGGCCTAGGTTTATGTCTGCTAAGGTGGCCGGTATTGGGAGGGGGGTTCAAATTATAAGGGCTAGAAATAGGGCTAAGGTCGGGGTTATGATGAAGAGGGCAGGAGAGGAAGAGGAGGGGCGTAAGGGTTCTTTAATAAACAGTTTAATGCCGTCTGCAAATGGTTGTAATAGCCCATAAGGGCCAATGATGTTAGGGCCTTTTCGTAGTTGTATATAACCGAGCACTTTTCGTTCCAGTAGTGTAAGGAAGGCAACAGCTAGTAAGATGGGAATAATATATAATAGGGGATTAATGATATATAAGAGTAATGCATTCATGTATTAGGGAGATGATTTGAACATCTAGTAGAAAGATCTTAGGTCTTTTGCATTCACCTGGCTCTGCCACCCTAATAATTACCCCTTGTCTGGGGGTGTTCTAGGTGCTTTGTTTAGCTTGAGTTTTGTTCAGCTAGTTTTAAGGACGTGTTTATAATATTGGTCCTCTCTTCTTTGTCCTTTCGTACTGAAGAAGTAAGCGTCATAGATAGAAACCGACCTGGATTGCTCCGGTCTGAACTCAGATCACGTAGGACTGTTAATCGTTGAACAAACGAACCTTTAATAGCGGCTACACCATTTGGGTGTCCTGATCCAACATCGAGGTCGTAAACCTTCTTGTCGATAGGGACTCTTGAAGAAGATAGCGCTGTTATCCCTGGGGTAACTTGGTTCGTTGGTCAGTATGACTGGGTCGGCTTTGTACTTTGGCTTGTTAGCCTTGGTGAGAAGTGGTGGTTCTGTGCTCGGAAGTTTTGTTTTGTTCCGAAGTCGCCCCAACTTAAAACTATGGGCTAGGGGCATTAGTGGTGCTTATTAGCGGTCGTTTTAAGCTCCACAGGGTCTTCTCGTCTTATGTGTTTATCCCAGCTTTTGTACTGGGAGATCAGTTTCACTGATTAGCTATAAGAGACAGGTTTGTCCTCATTTAGCCGTTCATACTAGTCTTTATTTAGAAGACAAGTGATTACGCTACCTTTGCACGGTTAGGATACCGCGGCCGTTTAAAAGTTTCACTGGGCAGGCAGGACCTTTAATACTTGTTTAGCTAAAGGCTATGTTTTTGGTAAACAGTTGGGACAAGGTTTTGCTGAATTCCTTTTACAGCTTTTAATCTATCTTTTTAGCACACCGGTGTCGGGTTGACAGTTTTTGTAACAGTTTTGGCTGTTTAATTGTTGTTCCTGTTTTGGTCTGTTAATGTCCAGTAGGTTTTCTATTTCTGGGTCAAGGGGGTGCTTAAGAGAAGGGCTTCTTGTTACTAGTTCTAGCATTAGTTTGTCTATAATAATAGTGTGGCTCGGTAGGTTTTTAGGAGGTGGCAGACACAGGGGGGATTTATTGTCTTTGTGCTGTGACGCTGTGTTTACTGGTGGCTGCTTTAGGGCCTACTGGGCGTAGGTTATGTTGCTTTCTCTCTAAGTCAGGTTGTATCCTATTTCAATGGGGCTGTACCCCCATTGAATACCTTTTAGGTTAAAATGCGTGCTATTGTTTGCTGGAAGTAACCTAAAGTTGAACTAAAATTCATTTATTGAGCAACCAGCTATCACCAAGTTCGTTTGGCTTTTCACCGCTACTACTAGATCTTCCCACTCTTTTGCCACAGAGATGGGTGCACTCTTACAGTTGTCTTGTAGTAGCTCACTTGGTTTCGGGGGTACAGGCTGAAGTTCTCTTTGTCTGTTTTATTCTGGCTGGACCATGATGCAAGAGGTACAAGGGTTTATCTTTGCTTTGTTTTGCTTGTGTGTTTCATTATTCTTTCAGGGTTCCCTTGCGGTACTTTTTCTGTTGCGCCGTTTTGGTTAGGTTCTATCACATATACTAGTTTTGTCGAATGATTTATTTTGTTAATGAGAGGATTTGTTTATGTGATTGGGCTAGTTGTTTGGCTCAAAAAGGTTAGGATCTCACTAACATTTTTCAATTGTAAGTTGAATGCTTTGTTTTAAGCTACTGGTTGTTGTTCCAAGCACGCCTTCCGGTGCGCTTACCTTGTTACGACTTGCCTCATCTATATTGTTAGTATTTTTATATGTTAAGTTTATTTTTGGACGATGAGAGTGACGGGCGGTGTGTGCGCGCTCCAGAGCAAATTTAAGATAAAGACTCTTATTTAGCTTACTTCTAAATCCTCCTTTGGGTGTGTGTTTCATTACACCTTTCGTATTTTTCTGTGGCAGAAAATGTAGCCCATCTCTTCCATTCTATCTGCTACACCTTGACCTGACGTGTTAGTTGTAAACTTTTTTGCCTACTTTGTTTCTTTCACAGGGTAAGCTGACGACGGCGGTATATAGGCTGAGTTGCAAAGAATGGTGGGGTAAAGCGTGGGGTATCGATTATAGGACAGGCTCCTCTAGGATGATGTGGAGCACCGCCAAGTCCTTTGAGTTTCGAGCTTTTCGCTTGTAGTTCTCTGGCGAATGGTTTTGTGTGTTTAACCATCTATGTTTAGGGCTAGGCATAGTAGGGTATCTAATCCTAGTTTGTTTCCTAGCTTTAGTGAGGTTGAATAGTCTTTTATTTGAAGGCATTTTATTGGTGGAGTTCTTGTGCCAATATATTTTACAGTCTTGGCTTGGTTTTCCTTCAATTTTTTTGACATTATTCTGGTCACGCTTTACGCCGAGGGTCATTGTTTTTGGCCTTTCGTATAACCGCGGTGGCTGGCACGAAATTTACCGGCCAAACTTAATCATAGCTAAGTCAAGCTTTCGCTTATTTCTTAATGTTATTCACTGCTGAGTACCCGTGTGGGTGTGGCGTAGCAAGGTGTTGTGGGCTTCGGTTTGTTAGAGATCCTGATACCTGCTCCACTTGGCTATTCGGGGTTGTGTGGGCATTCTCACTGGGGTGTGGAGGCTTGCATGTGTAATTTTGATTAAAAACAATGGCAAGTTTAGGACCAAAACTTTGTGTTTTTGGGGAAATTTGACTCACCCATCTCAGCATCTTCAGTGCTTCGCTTTAAAAATTTTAAGCTACAATAACATAAAATTTTTGTATAAAAGATAAAAAAAATGTATATATAATCATGTTGTAAATATGCATTACGGCACTGATATTAGTATCCACGACTGCATTTACAATCTGTAGAATGCATGAACTGGTCGTGGACAACCGGTAGTTTTAGTTTGGTCAGATCCTGTTTTAGGGGTTTGGCAGGAGTAAATCTGACTAAGTGAGAAATTACCGGTAAGGGGGGTAGGGGGGTTTGCCATAAAAATTAAGTTGTATTTATTTACGTGTATCAAGCTGAACGTCCGCACCTACACCTACACCGACACCTGCGTTGTGGGTGCGCCTGCACCTGTGTACATGTCTGCGTCTGTGAACGCGCCCGCGCACATGCCTGCACTCGCAAACGCACGTGCGCTGCAGGCGCGCCCGCGTGCTCACGTCCACGTCTGCGCACGTTTGCGCTTGCAAACATACGTGCGCTGCAGGCGCGCCCGCGTGCCCACGTCCACGTCTGCGCACACATTTGCACTTGTATTTTCACCTGCGTCGCATGTGTTCACAGGTGCTTTTTCGTACGTTTTAACACGTTTGTTACTAATTTTATGTCATTCAAGCATTAAACGAAATCGCGTGCTCTATACGTGGGAACGTTTATCACGTGCACCGTAGGTCCAGATCGGACGGCAAATTGTAGGCGACCACTTTAGCAAGCGGCTCTGA
>NW_027101497.1:0-24972 GCF_035046505.1 Tiliqua scincoides
TCTTTCCCTCCTCGCCTCTATATATATATATACTTTGAGCCTTGGATAATATTGTAAATAAAATAAATAGAAAATCAGCTGTCTGGACTAGATCTGACTGAAATAAATGTCCTTCTTCACAAGAAGAGTGTTTTTATCCTCTTGAATGGGGGGGGGGGGCTGTTCCTTTTAACCTGGAAGAGACAAGCTGGGGAGTGTCCCTAAGCCTAAGGATCCCTGCATCAGATCATCTAAATCTTAGCAAGGAGTCTTTGCCTTTAGCTCTCTAGTCCAGCAGGGGTTCCGCAGAGAGGCTGACCAGACGCTTCTAGGAAGACCACAGCCTCACTCCCACGGAGATGCAAACGTTTCTTTGGCGGAAGTGGATATTCAGTGGCACCTTCCCTGGATCTCTCAGGACCTGCCACCATCGAGCTGCCTGAGGTGTGCTGTCTCAGTTGGCCACATGTGTGGGCCGGCCCTGAATTTATCAATGGCCAAAGCACAAGGAGAACAAGCCCCAAAGTGGTTGACGTCTCAATAGGACCCTGACAGGATCAGGCGCCCTTGCCTTGAAATGCTGACTTGGCTTACGGCAAACAGCGACGTGTCCTTTGGACTCATGCCCCACTCATACACCTGCGCCACCGGAGTTCATCCTGCACTGCGTCAAGCTCACCCAACAATCCGGTTTTCCCGCTGGGCTGCAGCCTGTGTGGGAAGAGGGCTGTCAACAACTCTTGTTTTACATAGGACAGTGTTCATTCCTACTTGCAGAAAGAAATCAGAGGAGTGTGAATCTGGTCACTTCAAAGGGGTGTTTGGGGTGAGAGCTCTGCTCTGATTTCTGTGCTTTGTGAGTCAGGATCGCCATCTAGTGAGTGGATGAGGCTGCAACACCCCACCCATTGAACACCAGCTGTTTGAATGTGATTTCTTGGCTATGGGGTGTAATGTGGTGACACTGAAATAAAATCCCAGGGGTTGTTTTGTGTTTAGGGTCAACAGATCTCTACAAATACTTGAGATCAAAGCATCTCTGGTGAGTCTTTGTGCCAGCCTTGGGATTCGGGGGAGTGACCTGCAGCTGGGTCAAGTTTACTTGTTAGGTTGTGGCTGGCTGGGAGGGTCAGCTGGGGGACCTTGTGCCATGATCTTTTTGGAACAGGGAGCAGTTTGGTTTTTTGCCTCTGTAAACCTCTCTGGGTGTGTGTGTGTGTGTGTGTGTGTGTGTCACACACACAGAAACAGACGCAGAGGAACACAGATTGAAAACACACTCACACATATCTCACTTTAAATGGGTGTCCCATTTAAAACAAGAGGACTTATCAGTTGCCTGAACAGGCTTCTTGAAGAAGAGGAATCGAAGGCCCGGCATTGATTGTTTGGATGACCTTTAGATGGATCAGTCTATGCACACATTATTAACATCAGAACATAAGAAGAGCCCAGCTGGATCAGGCCAACGGCCCATCTTCCAGCTTCCTGTATCTTACAGCAGCACACCGGATGCACGCACAAGACACTTGCATCTCGCTGCCACTCCCCTGCATCTGGTTGGACAGCCCCCCCCTAATTGCCTGCACTGAGATGGCAACCAGTTAACCACCAACTACACCCCCAGGGAGGGTGGGTGTTGACAGGCCGGGGACACACTGAAGACAGACACAAGAGAGAATCCGGTCCACCCACCCAAGTACCCCTCACTCCAAGCACCCAAGCAGGGTGAGATTGCCTTGTGTGTCGCCAGGAGGGGATGAAAATGGACCCCTCGCCAAGGAGCAGCCTCTGCCTGTTAATGCTCGGATGGAAGCAGGAACGTGGTGATGAGGGAGGGAATTTTGTCCTCATTAAAGAGTAATTTCCCGGCCCAAGGGAATCATTACCGGAGTCAGTCTGTGCTCGGTTCACCCTGTCCTCCGCTGTGCAATTTCAGGGTGCTTGGAGACCAATGGCAGGGCCACCCCTTCCCCGCTCAGGGAGAGTCCTGCCCCTCCAGTCAATCCAGAACTCTGCCTCCAGCCCCACGTTTACATCTCCAGCGCCCCCTTCCTTTCTTGCTTCATCTGAAAGACGGGGGGGAATCCAGCAGGATTGCTGAGCAGGCAATTCACCTGGCCTGTCAGTGTCCCTTTCTGTGTCCCCCACCCCATCTTGATTTCATACAACGTCACGCAGATTTATTGCACACCAAGGATGGGGCTCCGAGGGGGCATAGCGCCAATCCAGGCATGCGACTTGGCTCACAGACAGTGGCTCGTGACACCGTCTAGCCCGGGCAGAAAACGCAGCCTGGCTTCTCCGCCTCTCTCATGGGCATTCAACATGTGGGCCAACTTTCAAACGTGTCGTGTTTTGGTTCCACGAACTGTGCCGGTTTCCGTCCAGTCGGTAAATCAAATGCCGCCCTCAATGAAGTAACCAGCTTGCAACACGGAGGTTGCTCGACTCAGTGGCGAGACTGAAGTCCACATCATCACAACCTGGAAGAAGACCAGGTCAACAAGATTCCGCGGATCACGTGGGCGAGCCAAGACTTCTGGGCATTGAAATTTCTCTTGACTGAGTGTGCCTCGACACCCCTGATGGCATTCCCACAAAGGGGAGTTTGGCAGCTTTAACATCCAGACCATGGTGCTCAGCTTGGCTTTTATCTCTCCCGAAAGGGCACAGCAGTCACATCCCAGTCATACTAAATATCACTATGGGGGCCACCCACACAACTTCTGTTTCCATTTTTCAGGGAATGAGGTGGAGTGATGGGCCGAATCATTCCTGAAAGCAGGTCTGGGAGTCACTTATTCCATTCATTCATTCATTCAGAATATTTGTATACCACTTTTCAACAACATTCGTCACGAAGTGGTTTGCATAGTAAAATAAACCAGTAAATGATTCCCTGTCCCAAAGAGACTACAATTAGAAAAAGAAAAAAACCCACAGAAGAGAGACCAGCTAACAGCCACTGGTAACGATACCAAACTGGGGGGACGGGGGACGGAGAGGGACAGTTGCTCCCCCGCTAAATGTCCGAGGATACCACTTTCAAAGGTGCCTCTTTGCCCTGTTGGCAAGGGGTCAATCATGGTTGTAAGCCGCCTTGGGCCCTTCGGGGAGTAAGGCGGGGTGTAAAGAAAGTTGATAATAATAATAATAAATATTGGAATGCTTCTTGATATGAAAAGGGCCCTTCTCCACCTGACCCGTTTCTCAGCAAATATCCCTCACCTGCTAACATTCCAGCTTCCCATCGGAACAGGAAACTGCCAGAGCTGCCCCTCCCTGGCACAGGCCCCTCCCCAGTGTCACTCCAGGCAAGAAGACCATCTCTGCCCCTGACTGGGTGAGTGGCAGTGGCAGACCTGGAGGGGGCAGGGGGCAAACTGCTGTGCACCACCCTCCCTCCTCACCCAGCACCAGGGATCCCCCTACGAGACTGAGACCGGGGCAGGGGGAGCTGCTTTCCCAGTCTCCACGTGGCAGGAGGCTCTGTGGAGGAGCGGCGTGGCATGGGGATGGCATTGTGGACCTTTGCCCAGGGCAGGTAGTGGGGCAGGTGCCTTACTGGTGATTGCAGTGAGGGGGGGAGTTTAGTGGCTGGGACCGCAGCCCACCCTCAGCCTGTCCTCAGTGAGCCTCTTACCCTGGCCCCTCCTAAACCTCCCAAGGGCAGTCTGATATTCACTGCTTGCCCTTTGCACTAAGGTAGGCATTTCTGGATAACCACCTGCTTGGGTGGCTTCTTCTCCCCCTGCCCCCAAGATTCGTGCGTTTGCACGTGATTTTC
Source organism: Tiliqua scincoides (assembly GCF_035046505.1). Lineage (NCBI taxonomy): Eukaryota > Metazoa > Chordata > Lepidosauria > Squamata > Scincidae > Tiliqua > Tiliqua scincoides. The sequence continues at coordinate 3,770 of NW_027101497.1, forward strand.
TCCCCTAACCAAGGGGGCCGCATGTATCAGAGCTGGTGTGAGCCACGCAGTAGGAGTAGGGATTGAATGTGGTGGGAGGGTGAGGACTGACTCCTCCAAGCTGCTTGGGTCAGGGATGCTGGCTGGTACCCCTTGGTCGTGGCTTGCGACGCCAACCTCAAATGCCTGTCATCTTCTGGCCACAAACTGCAGTTCAGCTTGATCGGTTCTTGGGCACTTGAGCACGTGTCCATAACGTGGGCCAACTTTCAGACGTGTCACATTCTGAACAACAAACAGGTTCCTGAGTGGACTACAGTCTCGTCTCCCTGAAAGAGAACAATCAGCTGGCGACACGTGGAACTCCAGGGGCCCCAGTTCAACCCCCCAGCAGTGGGGTATATAGAGAGGGCAGTTCAGAGCTTTCCCTCAACACAACCGCCTAGAAGAAGACCAGATCAAGAGGATTCTGCTGATCCACTGGGTGAGTCTAACCTTCCAAGATCTAGAGAGCACAGTGGACTTCCCTGATGCCATTTCCACGGCAGAGAGTTTGACTGGCTTCAGTGTTCAGTCTCTGCCCCCAGGGAGCCCTGATCCATGATGGGGCTGGTGGTCAGGATCGAGGCTGCTCAGCTTGGGTTTGATCCCTCCCAGAATGGGCCCAGTGGCCACAGCCCAGTCCTGTTTCCCAGGATTCAAGGAACCAACTGGATCCTGAGTGTCCACAAGGAAATGCCCTGATGGCCACAAACCTCAGGCTGGGACTCCAGGGCAGAAGGTTCACTATCCTTGCCAGGCTCTATTTTTCATATATTTATTTTAGAATTGAGTTATACCCATGGCATTGGAGCTGAGTTATATTGAGTTGTACCCACAGCACTGTGGCCATAGGGGAGACGGTTCTCTTGTGGGCACCTTGTGGTTCTCTTAAGGGCTCAAGAACGGAAGAGGACAATGGGAGGGAAGGAGGCTTCTCAGCTCCCAAATGCCCTGTTAGCAATGGACTCACAGCCCAGTCCTCTCCAACTTTCCAGCACTGGTGCAGCCATGCCAGCAGGGTGCAAGCTACAGTGGGGGGGGGGGGGTTGGAAATCAAGGGGGCCTCCTGAAAGGAAGGGAACATTTGTCCCCTGACTTTGGGGCTGCTTTGTGGCTGCACTGGTGCTGGAGAGTTGCACCCATTAAAGGACTGGGACCCAACAGGGGAAGAAATATTTTGTTTGAAACCTGAACAACACAACCCATTTGTGGATTGTGGAAGTGCCACAGTCGAAGGGCACTTTGTCGGGGAGAGGGGTTTTGGGGGACCCACTGAACTTCTTGTTTCCTTCCAGGACAGGCAGCCAGATCGAGATGGCTACTCCTCAATTCAAAGCAGACCTTGGTGAAGATATAACAATGAAAATAGATCTGCGCTTATTTCTCTCCTCTGGCGGGTTGACTAGCGCACTGTCCAAGGAAATGCTGGACGTCCCCAAGGTAAGCAGCTCATCCTTCATGCTGAGACAACTTCCCTTTAAGGTCCTTTGAGGTGGGGATGGAGGTGGGGGGAGATCACAGGTGGAAAGGGGGTTTGGGGGTCTCCCTTAAGATCACGCACTGAGTGGAAAGGCTCTGGGGAGATCTCCATGATTAGTACCCATGAGGGGTAGGACACCTGCCTCTTGCTTTGCCTGCCTTTGAAAGGCAACCAGGAAAAATCATTTCAGCTGAGAAAGGGAGCGTGGAGTAGTGGTCAGACTGATCTCTAGAACAGTGCAGTCCCAAGGCTGAAACCCCTCCCCAAGCCTAGCAGCTTGTTTGGATGGCCTTAGGCAGCTTTGGCCTCCTCTCAGCCTGCCAACCTCACAGGGTGCTTGTGAAGAAGGGAGAGGGAGGGGTCAGATGCAGCCAGGCCTACGAGGCTTCCACTTGTTCTTGTACGGCTGCCGTTCCCACCACTGCTGGGAGGTGGCCCAAATCCAGCCACTGGACCGGAGGCAGAAGATGGAATCCCATACGCTGGAGCAGGGTTAGCCACTTGCTCCAGAGAGACCCAGGTAAGCCCACCTGGCAGGAACATTTTGGGTCAGCTGAAATATTGGAAGTCTATTGGGATATTTTTGAAGCTGTCTCTCTCCCTCTCTCTCTCTCCCTCTCATTAACCCATTTCTGCCCAGCGCACAGGTGTACACATTTGATCCCTGTTGCGTATACACAACGTTGGGCAGAAGTGGTTTAAAACCCCACAGTGGTCCTGTGTGGATCTCTTTTTGGGATATTTTATACTGTCTGTCTGTCTGTCTGTCTTTTGTAAACTAGCAAGATTCTCCACAGGGTGTTTGTGTGTTACAGAGAGAGAGAGAGAGAGAGAGAGAGAGAGAGAGAGAGAGAGAGAGAGAGAGAGAGAGAGAGAGAGAGAGAGCTCTGGAAACATTTGTTTCCTACTATTTGATTGCCCTACTATGAGGATGATCCCCTGAGTGTTTTCCTGGGAAGGGGATACTACTGAGATGGCTGACCTCTGCCTGGTCTGATGAACTGGGCAGTTGTAGCAGATACAGACCACCAAACATCCCCCCCCCATTCAGCTGCATGTCCAGACAAGGGAAAAAGGGGTCAGCACTCCTGCTCTGGGTCAGGCTGCAGAGTCTGAGAGCCCCTCCTCTTCCTTGAAGTGGCCCACTTGCAGGGTCGTTGCCCACTGGCTGTCATGCTTCGTGTTCAGACTGTCCTCCTCTGCTCTTCTTTCTCAGATCCACCTCAACACCCAGGCAATGGCGCACCCTGCTCCGGCTTATGGGATTCCATCTTCTGCCTCCGGTCCAGTGGCTGGATTTGGGCCACCTCCCAGCAGTGGTGGGAACAGCGACCCTGCAAGAGCAAGTGGAAGCCTCGTGGGCATGGCTGCATCTGAGCCTCTGAGCCTCCAGTCAACACTGCCAGGCGAAGTTGTACCCCTGGCTCCTTCTCTTGCGGTAATCCTTCCGATAATGGGCCCTTTCACTGTGAGCCTTGAATTGTGTGGTTTCTGAAGAGGCGCATGGAATTGAAAGCTTCCAGGAAATGACAACCGGAACGAAGACCCGCAGATGAGCATCCAGACCCAGTTGCGTTTCAACCTCCTTCAGAAATATCAATCCCAACCTTTGCCTTCATTCCTTGGGCTTGTGCTATCACTAGGGGGGCTTCCAGGCAAAGGCAACTTTGTGCTTCTAGCAGACCCCCCCCACTTTTACCTATTGCAACCATTCCACCCTCTGCTGTTGTGACCCTCCCCACACTGTTACAATATCAAACACACAACCTGAATGTAGCTACTGATATATTTATTCCTGTGAAAATGAACAGGAACGAAAACATGCAACCGGTCCACCTCCAGTGATGTACAGCCTGATGGCATGATTTGGAGGGTGGGGGCAGATTTTAAAAATTTTGCCCTTAGTAGTGTCACTCCCCCCATGAATGTCACCCAGTGTGGCCTGCACCCCCCGTACCCCATGGCTATGCCACTGCTCTGCTTTCCTCTTGCCCAGCTTCGTCTTTCTGGGGTTAAGGCTCTTTCTCCTGCTCCCTTCCTTGTAATTAAAACTTAATATGCATTGATTCATGGGTATGGTCCATTATTCTTCTCGTTAAGAAGGAGGTCTATACGGCGCTTGACCCCTGAAAAGTTGCCAGAGCAAAGGCCAGAGATAAAAGGCTCATCTTAAGAGGAAAAATGCAGAGGGGTCACGGCCAAGGGCAGGAGATGAGCAGGGACGCCTGCGCAGACACCTCCAGGTCCCCTGGGTGGAGGGTGAGGGGCAGGCCACCCAAGCCCCTGTTGAGAGGAGCTCTGTGCCACATTTGGGTGGGGGATGGGTGGGCCCTCCTGCCCACCCAAAGCTCTGAATGGCCTCAAATGGGACCCCTGGAAGCAATTTGGGGGCGTGTGTGATGGCACCACTGGGTCACCACTGAACCATGTCTGGTGTTCACCCAAACAATCAACCTGGGCCTTCAATTCCTCTTCTTAAAGAGAACTAATATGTCCTCTTGTTTTAATGGGACAGTGTTCATTCCTACTTACAGAAACAAATCAGGGAGTAAAAGGAGTGTGAATCTGGTCACTTAAAGTGGGTGTTTGGGGTGAGAGCTCTGCTCTGATTTCTGTCCTTTGTGAGTCAGGAGCGCCATCTAGTGACTGGATGAGGGCTGCAACACCCCACCCCATGGAACACCAGCTGTTTGCATGTGATTTCTTGGCCATGGGGTGTAATGTGGTGACATTGAAATAAAATCCCAGGGGTTGATTTGTGTTTTAGGGTCAACAGATCTCTACAAATACTTGAGAGGAAAGCATCTCTGGTGAGTCTTTGTGCCAGCCTTGGGATTCGGGGGAGTGACCTGCAGCTGGGTCAAGTTTACTTGTTATGTTAGTTCTGGATGGGAGGGTCAGGTGGGGGGACCTTGTGCCATGACCTTGCATGACCCCTGAAGCCTCGGGTGACACCCCCCTTACCGTTGCAATGCAGCTGTGGGTATAACACAGCCCAGTGGCAGTGGCAACATTTGAGGCTATTTGAAGGTTTGGGTGGGCAGGAAGGCACACCCATTCCTGCCCCATACCCCCCCTCTCTCACACACACACACTGTGGAGTTTAAGCCATAAACATGAGGACCCTGGCAGCATCAGGCACCCTTGCCCTGAAATGCTGGCTTTGTTTTCGGCAAACAGTGGCGTGTCCTTGGAGCGCACACCCCACCCATGTGCCTGCCCCACGGGGGCCCATCCTGCACTGCCTCAAGCTCACCTGTTCCCCAGATGAGCTGCAGCCTCTGGGGGAAGAGGAAAAACAAGTCATTTTTTCAAGTGGGGCATGAATCAGGAAGGAGGGCCAGCCAGAGTTGTGCCAGAGGGACATGGGAGATGAAGGATCAAAGGCACACTGGGTGCCAGCGTCCTCACCCCCAGACGGAGGAGAAGGGGTGCCGTGTTCCAGGTGCCCCAGATCACTTGGTGCTTAGATTGACTCCATCAGGTGAACAACTTGGGCAGTGCAACTAGAATCGTGTGTCAGCTGATTCCTCAGACAAATCCCTGGCCTGCCACTGGGCAAGCACCAGAAGCCAGCATGGTATAAAAGCCTCCACAAGGATGCCCCAAAGTCACTGATGGCCTCCTTGCCTCTTCTGCTCCGAGGGACCCACATAGGCCCCCTGGCTGGACCTTTCCAGGTCAGCAGAAATACTGGGATATTTTATGCTGTCTGTCTGTCTGTCTGTCTGTCTGTCTGTCTGTCTGTCTCGTTAACCCATTTCTGCCCAGCCCACCAGTGTCCACATTTGATCCCTGTTGTGTATATGCAGGGCTCTTTTGTAATGGAACGCACTGGAACGGCGTTCAGGCACCTTCCCCCCTCCTCCTGCCCCCCCACCTTTTTGCCTCCCTGCGCTGCCCAGCACTGCTGGCTAGGGAGGGATTCGAACCTCCAACCTCGTGCTCCACAGCCCAGCACTCTCTCCACTGGGCGGTAGGAAAGCCTAGAGTTACAGTGTTCAGAACTAATATATAAGGTCCTGGCCCAGCTGGTGGCTATCGGTGCCCCAAGTATTAGTTCCAAACACTTTGAGCCTAAGACTTCCTATCGCTCAGTTGTTAAAGTGCTGGTCTGTGGAGCTTAGAGGTTGGGGGTTCAAATCCCCATAAGGAATAGTTTTTTCTTCTTCTTTTTTAGGTGGGGAGGTAAATAAATAAGTAAATAAAAGATTACACTTGTTAATCTTAAACTTGTTCTTGGAAGTGAGTTCCTGCACCTTTTTTTTTTATATAAAAAAAGCACTGCCCCTGCCTCACCGCACTCACAGCTCTCAGCCTGAGCCCAGCCCGCCTTTCCTCTCCCTGCGCTCTGGGACATGTGCTGAGGAGGAGGAGGAGGAGGAGGAGGAGGAGGGACAGCCAGCCAGCCAGGGAGACTGGCTGCAGCACCCAGGTACTGGCTTGGCAGAGGAGGGGGGGAAGGAAGCTGGCTGGTGCAGCCCCTGCACCTGAGACAGCCTAGGCATGTCTACTCAGAAGTAAGTCCCCTTGTGTTCAGTGGGGCTTGCTCCTGGGAAAGGGTGCATAGCCTTGCAGCCCCAGAGCCCAAGCCTATGCATGTCTGCTTCGAAGTAAGTCCCCTTGTGTTCAGTGGGGCTTACTCCCAGGAAAACGTGGATGGGATTGCAGCCCAAGCCCATGCAGGTCTACTCAGAAGCAAGTAATTCATTCATTTCTATAGTTATTAATATAAGGCTTGGCTGATCTAAATTAATTACACAAAAATTATTACTAATAATTTAGTAGCTTTGTAATGTCATCAACAGGAGATTTAGGTTTTTAACTATAAATGGGGAAGCTTAAGTGTCCTTGCTGCATTATAATATGGTCTGTCTGTGTCTGTGCACATGCTTGCACACGCGTGTGGCCTCTGGGAACCAAGTGCCTCTGGGAACTAAGTGCCAGGTAAGGCACAAGAGTTCAGCAGCAGGGCGAGGAGGCCTGGGCCCCATACACTGCCCTTCCTCTTCCCTAGAGAAAAGGGCTGCTATCCAGTGTACGGTTTTTAAAAGGACCCCTAAATAAAACAACAACAAAAAAGCTATGCAGTCAGACAGCCAGCAGCAGGGTGGGGGCTATCCAGTGTTCTGCATCGAGTGCCACATGTATGATTATATGCCTCTGGGGCATAAGTCATGGGTGTGTCCTCGGTGCAAGGAGCTCCAGGCTCTCAGGGAACGCGTCCGCTCCCTTGAAGCCTTGGTGGCCGACCTGGAGAAGCGCAGGCAGCCAGAGGAGGACCGTGGGGAGACTTCTGGGGACGATCAGGCTTCGTCCCAACCTCAGGCGTGCAGCTCCTCGGCTGCCCGGGTGGGAAGTCTCGGGACTGGAGGACGTCATCCTGGAGAGGAGGTAAACAATCCCCTAGGGGGGATCCCTTCTCCAGGGGATGGGCCCGTATCCGAGCGCACTCGGGATACTCCTCGGCGGGAGGGGGGTCGGGGGCTTCTTGTAGTGGGGGGATTCGATTATTAGAAACATAGAGAGGGGGGTTTGCGACGGATGTGAGGACCGCATGGTGACTTGCCTGCCTGGTGCGAAGGTTGCGGACATCACTTCTCGTCTAGACAGGCTGGTAGACAGTGCTGGGGGAGAGGTAGCGGCTGTGGTGCATGTCGGCACCAACGACGTGGGCAAGTGTAGCTGGGAGGTCCTGGAGGCCAAATTTAGGCTTTTAGGCAGGAAGCTGAAAGCCAGGACCTCAAAGGTAGCGTTCTCTGAAGTGCTACCTGTTCCACGCGCAGGGCCAGCTAGGCAGGCGGAGATCAGGGGTCTCAATGCGTGGATGAGACGGTGGTGTAGGGAGGAGGGGTTTAGATTCGTTAGGCACTGGGGAACGTTTTGGGACAAGCGGGACCTGTACAAGAGGGACGGGCTCCATTTGAACCAGAATGGAACCAGACTGCTGGCGCATAACATTAAAAAGGTGGCAGAGCAGCTTTTAAACTGATCCCTGGGGGAAGGCCGACAGGAGCCGAGGGGCATCCGGTTCGGGACTCCACATCCCTATGGGATGAGGATGGGGAGGTTAGAGAACAACAAGACAAAGGCAGGGTAGGAGAAGAAATTGGGAAAGGTAGGGAGATGGGATGTGATAGACGGTTTGGCACAATGAGAGGATGCGGGGACAAAGGAGCGAATAAGCAGCCCGTCCTGGGGCATTCCTTGTATAAATGCTTTTATGCGAATGCCCGAAGTCTACGAGCAAAGGTGGGAGAACTGGAATGTCTGGTGACAAGGGAAAATATTGACATAGTGGGCATAACGGAAACCTGGTGGAATGCGGAGAATCAGTGGGATACCGCAATCCCGGGCTATAAACTCTACAGGAGGGACAGGCAGGGGCGTGTTGGAGGTGGGGTGGCCGTTTATGTTAAGGAAGGGATAGAATCCAGCAAAGTAGAGATTGAAGGTGGGTCCGACTCCACCGTAGAATCTCTGTGGGTTAAATTACCAGGCTTGAGCAGCGATGTAATACTGGGGGTGTGCTATCGTCCTCCAGACCAGAAATCGGATGGGGACCTTGAAATGAGGAAACAGATCAGGGAGGTGACAAGGAAGGACAGGGTTGTAATCATGGGGGACTTCAATTATCCTCATATTGACTGGGTCAATTTGTGTTCTGGTCACGATAAGGAAACCGGATTTCTTGACGTGCTAAATGACTGTGGCTTAGATCAGCTAGTCACGGAGCCCACCAGAGGACAGGTGACTCTGGATTTAATTTTGTGCGGTACGCAGGACCTGGTTAGAGATGTAAACGTTACTGAGCCATTGGGGAACAGTGATCATGTTGCGATCCGTTTTGACGTGCACGTTGGGGGAAGAATACCAGGCAAATCTCTCACAAAAACCCTTGACTTCCGACGGGCGGACTTCCCTCAAATGAGGAGGCTGGTTAGAAGGAGGTTGAAAGGGAGGGTAAAAAGAGTCCAGTCTCTCCAGAGTGCATGGAGGCTGCTTAAAACAACAGTAATAGAGGCCCAGCAGAGGTGTATACCGCAAAGAAAGAAGGGTTCCACTAAATCCAGGAGGGTGCCCGCATGGCTAACCAGCCAAGTTAGAGAGGCTGTGAAGGGCAAGGAAGCTTCCTTCCGTAAATGGAAGTCTTGCCCTAATGAAGAGAATAAAAAGGAACATAAACTGTGGCAAAAGAAATGTAAGAAGGTGATAGGGGAGGCCAAGCGAGACTATGAGGAACGCATGGCCAGCAACATTAAGGGGAATAATAAAAGCTTCTTCAAATATGTTAGAAGCAGGAAACCCGCCAGAGAAGCGGTTGGCCCTCTGGATGGTGAGGGAGGGAAAGGGGAGATAAAAGGAGACTTAGAGATGGCAGAGAAATTAAATGAGTTCTTTGCATCTGTCTTCACGGCAGAAGTCCTCGGGCAGATACCGCTGCCCGAACGGCCCCTCCTAACCGAGGAGTTAAGTCAGATAGAGGTTAAAAGAGAAGATGTTTCAGACCTCATTGATAAATTAAAGATCAATAAGTCACCGGGCCCTGATGGCATACACCCAAGGGTTATTAAGGAATTGAAGAATGAAGTTGCAGATCTCTTGACTAAGGTATGCAACTTGTCCCTCAAAATGGCCACGGTGCCAGAAGATTGGAGGATAGCAAATGTCACGCCTATTTTTAAAAAGGGAAAGAGGGGGGACCCGGGAAACTATAGGCCGGTCAGCCTAACATCTATACCGGGTAAGATGGTGGAATGCCTCATCAAAGATAGGATCTCAAAACACATAGATGAACAGGCCTTGCTGAGGGAGAGTCAGCATGGCTTCTGTAAGGGTAAGTCTTGCCTCACAAACCTTATAGAATTCTTTGAAAAGGTCAACAGGCATGTGGATGCGGGAGAACCCGTGGACATTATATATCTGGACTTTCAGAAGGCGTTTGACACGGTCCCTCACCAAAGGCTACTGAAAAAACTCCACAGTCAGGGAATTAGAGGACAGGTCCTCTCGTGGATTGAGAACTGGTTGGAGGCCAGGAAGCAGAGAGTGGGTGTCAATGGGCAATTTTCACAATGGAGAGAGGTGAAAAGCGGTGTGCCCCAAGGATCTGTCCTGGGACCGGTGCTTTTCAACCTCTTCATAAATGACCTGGAGACAGGGTTGAGCAGTGAAGTGGCAAAGTTTGCAGACGACACCAAACTTTTCCGAGTGGTAAAGACCAGAAGTGATTGTGAGGAGCTCCAGAAGGATCTCTCCAGACTGGCAGAATGGGCAGCAAAATGGCAGATGCGCTTCAATGTCAGTAAGTGTAAAGTCATGCACATTGGGGCAAAAAATCAAAACTTTAGATATAGGCTGATGGGTTCTGAGCTGTCTGTGACAGATCAGGAGAGAGATCTTGGGGTGGTGGTGGACAGGTCGATGAAAGTGTCGACCCAATGTGCGGCGGCAGTGAAGAAGGCCAATTCTATGCTTGGGATCATTAGGAAGGGTATTGAGAACAAAACGGTTAGTATTATAATGCCGTTGTACAAATCTATGGTAAGGCCACACCTGGAGTATTGTGTCCAGTTCTGGTCGCCGCATCTCAAAAAAGACATAGTGGAAATGGAAAAGGTGCAAAAGAGAGCGACTAAGATGATTACGGGGCTGGGGCACCTTCCTTATGAGGAAAGGCTACGGCGTTTGGGCCTCTTCAGCCTAGAAAAGCGACGCTTGAGGGGGGACATGATTGAGACATACAAAATTATGCAGGGGATGGACAGAGTGGATAGGGAGATGCTCTTTACACTCTCACATAATACCAGAACCAGGGGACATCCACTAAAATTGAGTGTTGGGCGGGTTAGGACAGACAAAAGAAAATATTTCTTTACTCAGCGCGTGGTCGGTCTGTGGAACTCCTTGCCACAGGATGTGGTGCTGGCGTCTAGCCTAGACGCCTTTAAAAGGGGATTGGACGAGTTTCTGGAGGAAAAATCCATTATGGGGAACAAGCCATGATGTGTATGCGCAACCTCCTGATTTTAGGAATGGGTTAAGTCAGAATGCCAGATGTAGGGGAGAGCACCAGGATGAGGTCTCTTGTTACCTGGTGTGCACCCTGGGGCATTTGGTGGGCCGCTGTGAGATACAGGAAGCTGGACTAGATGGGCCTATGGCCTGATCCAGTGGGGCTGTTCTTATGTTCTTATGTTCTTATGTTCTTGCATTTTCAAGTCATAATGCTGTACGTCCATGCGCCACTCTAATCTACGGCCTGTAGAGACCAAGGCATCCAGTGCTCAACTGGGCACATCTGCATGCTACCCACGTTTCATGATACAACCCCATGTGCCCCCATTCCGTTCATGTGCCCCCTATTCTGTCCATGTGCCCCCATTCCGTCTTTGTACCCCCATTCCTCTTCCTCCCCAAAGGGGACCCTTCACAAGAAAAGGAACGGCTGTGGAGCCATCAGCACCTCTTCCTCCAGGTACAACCCATAAGTGACATCACAATGTCATGTGTCATCATGATGTCACTGCCCCCCCCCAGGGTGCTGGGGCTTCTCGTTCTGCCTCTGCAAACACACACACTCACCCCCCAGGAACGAGTGCTTTGCTGAGAAGTTGGAAACATGCCCAGGCTCAAAGGCCGCTGTGCAGACACACGTTTCGTTTCTCTCAATGGAGAGATGTCTATTCAGATGCTACCTGGACAAAGTGTTTGGAGCCACCGTCAACAGGGTGGGGGGCAACCTTGGAAGGCATCGCAGTGCCCAGAAACTAGGGAGGGTTATTACAGAGCAGCTGGACCAGCAAGAAAACCCTCTTGCAGAGCCTTCCCTCCTCACCTCTGACCTCACATCTCCTACCAAATTTGTATGGTCACATAAACCATCTGAACTGCTTCCACATTCTCTGTTACCCTGAGAACTTGCTGGCAGAGCCATATATGTATCTGTGTGTGTGTGTGTGTGTGTGTGTGTGTGTGTGTGTGTGTGTCAAGGCAGTGTATAAATACTGGTGGTGATGACGATGATTAAAGGTAAGGCACAGTCAGGATCCCTGGCAAGCCTAATGACTGGACTTGGTGGGACTAATATAGATATTTGTTTACACACACATATGTATATAGGCCTTGGATAATATTGTAATAAAATAAATAGAAAATCTGCTGCTGTCTGGACTAGATCTGAAATAAATGTCCTTCTTCACAATTCACAGCTGTGTTTTTAACAGATGTACCTCTCGAATTGGGGGGGGGGGGCAGTTCCCTTTAACCTGGAAGAGACAAGCTGGGGATAGTCCCTAAGCCTAAGGGATCCCTGCATCAGATCATCTAAATCTCAGCAAGGAGTCTTTGGCTTTAGCTCTCTAGTCCAGCAGGCCTTCCCCAGAGTGGCTGACCAGACGCTTCTAGGAAGACCACAGCCTCACTCCCACGGAGATGCAACATTTCTTTGGGGGAAGGGGCTATTCAGTGGCACCTTCCCCTGGATCTCTCAGGGCTGCCTGAGGTGTGCTGTCTCAGTTGGCCACATGTGTGGGCCGGCCTTGAATTTATCAATGGCCAAAGCAAAAGGAGAACAAGCCCAAAAGTGGGTGACATCCCAAAAGGACCCTGGCAGGATCAGGTGCCCTTGCCTTGAAATGCTGACCTGGCTTACGGCAAACAGCGACGTGTCCTTTGGCCTCATGCCCCACTCGTACACCTGCGCCACCGGAGTTCACCCTGCACTGCGTCAAGTTCACCCAACAATCCGGTTTCCCCGCTTGGCTGCAGCCTGTGTGGGAAGAGGGCTGTCAACCACTCTTGCTGTAAATGGGACAGGGTTCATTCCTACTTACAGAAGCCAATCCGAGGGGTGTGTCGAGTCCTTTGGGGTAGAGGGTTGTGGGTGCAACATCCTTCAGGGAGAGCCTGCTCCACCAGGGCCATGTGGCCTCACAGATGGCTTGGAGCTGAAAGGTCTACAAAAGAAAGCTGACCCCGGTGAGAGTTAGGGACTAATAGAGATAGCCAGTCAGCTTTGATATTTTAATGCTGAGATGTTTGCTAGATGTTTGATGCCTCTGGCATTTGCTGCCTTTTGTAACTTTATACAACCCTATGTATTTAATAAAGTAAAAATCCTTTTACTAAGTTGTTTCATTGTCTGTTGGGGACAAAGGTTCAGAGTCCTGCCTAGCCGTTCAGCAAGCTACCAAATACTCATGGAGGACTAGTAACTTGAGGACTGAGGCTTTAAGAAAGTGCTCAGTGCCTGCAAGGAATTGAATTAAGCCTAGAGGGTCTCCGTGTCCCTGGACTGAGACACTGGCACATACAGGGTGGTGGCAGTACTACTGAGCAGGGGTCCTTGAGGGCTCTAGGGTTCCAGAACCAAGAACTCTGAGCACCCAAAACCCCGGGAGTATACGACACCCCCCCCCTCCGTAACACAGCCCCAGGGGCATCATTTGAGGCTATCTGAAGCTTGCGGCGGGCAAGAGGGCCCACACATTCCTGCCCCATAGCCCCCCTCTCTCACACACACACTGTGAAGCTTAAGCCATAAACATGAGGACCCTGCCAGCATCAGGCACCCTTGCCCTGAAATGCTGGTTCTGTTTTCGGCAGACAGAGACCTCCTCGATCCTTTCACTTGGAATGACACCCAAACCCCGGCCAAATTCCAAACCCTGGCCCAGGGGCCAGATGTGGCCCATGGCCAGCCTCTCTCCAGCCCATGGCCAGCCTCTGGTCCTCTGGCACAGGTGACCCAACACTACCGGAGCTGTGCTTGTGGGGTGAGCGAAGGGGGGTCCAGTTAAGTGTGTGCTTTAGTTCTGTGGTGCGTTGGTTCTTGGAGAAATCCTGGAAATTTGAGCCCACTCATTCATTTACTCAACCCTCCAAGTTCCACCTCTAATATATGTGTTTAAATAGTAAATGTTAAAATTTTATTTATTTTTACTTAAATTTTATTTTTATTATCAACTGATTTTTTTTTCCTGTACCATATGAGGTATGGATTTTTTCTGGATTAGTCAGGATTTTTTTCTGATCCATATAAAGTAACACCCAGCTAGATTTGTGGCAAACTTAGAGCAAGTTTAAATCATAATTATTTTTTCCCCCTTGCCTGTGACACAGTGTGACAGACATAAGGTCACCTTAACAAACAGTTTGCCCACCCCTGATTTAGGGGGACGAGACCGAAGAGAAGCTGCAGAACAAAGAGCAGATGTCTGGAGGCTATGATGGGATGGGGATGATGGACCAGAAGAGTTGGCCAAGAATCGAACCAAAGGAGACCCGCAGCAGGCTTAAGGATTTTGGGATGAAATCTTTGTTCTCCAAAGGCAACCCCAGTCACCAGGGACTGGAGAGGAATGCCGTTTGTGGTTCTTAAGGAACTGGGTCTGTTGACAGGTCATCTTGGCCTCCCTTCAGTCCCTGAAGGTTGGTCACCTCCGTCTGGTAAAGTTCCCGAAGAAACTGTATGGGAAATGATATTTGCTCAGCAGTGCTGATCACACTGGAGATTTCTGGACCATCACCCTGGCCCTGGATTTGTAGGAACAAAGCAAAGAAAGGGCAGGAACAGTGATGATTTTGGGTGTGGAGATGAAGGGCTCAAGACCTTGCAAACTGCAGCATCTAGGCTGGCTATCTCCCTCCAAGGACCTCAGGGGAGCAGACAAAGTCTTCCCCTCCCTCCCGCTATCTTCACAACCACCCTGCAAGGTTTGGAGGCTGAGACACCCAACCAGCCGCCTGGCTGAGACTGGGACTGCCCAGTTCTACCTGCCACTCTAACCACTACTCCATCCTTCCTATCTAGCTGTGCCCAAGACAATGAGCTTGTCTTCTCTCACTCACAGCTTCAATCAGCACAGAAGGGGATGAATCCTGAAGGGTGGCAAGTCCTGCATCTTACAGGGATGAACAGCGCCTGCCGGGCCACTCCTAGGACGCTGCAGGGTCTGACTGCAAGGGGAGGTAGCAGGCAAACACACTTCCCTTCCACTGAACTGATTTTTCCCTGTGGTCTTTCAATGGCTGACAAAGCAGGGGTCAGTCCTGTGCCCCTTTGCTTGGGCCTGGCCACCCACTGTGTGATTTTATAGTGTGTCACCCAAAACTCAGACCGTCCCCCCACCTCTATCCCCATTTCAGAGACACTCAGAAGGCAAGTTGAATCTATGCAGAGAACGGGCCTGCTCACCTGGCGAAAGTTTGGTGTTTCCTTGGACACTGTGCTAACCCAGCCCTCCGAGGGGGTTCCCATGTTGCTATCTAGACTCGCCAAACAACTCCTGGACACCTCAAAAGCAGGAGCAGCAGATGCATGCCAGTCCTGAAAGAGAGCAAGCAGTTCAGGGTGTGAGTGGACTCCCCTAAGACACCCACCCAGTGTCCTTAAGAACCCGAGAAGAGCCCTGCGGGATCAGGGCCAGGCCCCTCTAGTCCAGCTTCCTGCGACTCACAGGGGCCCACCAGATGCCTCGGGGAGAACACAAAACACCGCAAGATACTTGCATCTCACTCCCACCTTCCGGCACCCAGCATTCTATTGACACTCACACCGCCCCCAGCAAAGATACCAGTTTGCAAATGAGTTGAACCCTCTCCGGCGTCCTAATTAGAACTGCCCTTGTGAAATGGTTCGTCCAAGCCAACTTGCCCCACCTCTTAATGAAAAGCACTCTCTGTCTCTTCCTCAAGAGTTCAGAAACCATTTTTTCTCCCATGGCATCCCATTGTGGCTGGTATTTTTGCTTGTTTGTTTCAACACATGACCAGGCACGGTGGGTGGTCCTCCCCTGGTGCCACCCTTGGGGGGGTGACACCACAAATGACCCAAATCACAGTAATAATACCATCGTGTTATATATCATTTGATGTGTAATTGATAGCAGAACGCAGTGAAATGAACCCAAGTGATTTATCTCCATACTATAAAAAGTTAAGGCCCAAACCCCCAAAACAAAAATGCAACCCTTATATAACCATTTAAGAACATAAGAAGAGCCCCACTGGATCAGGCCAAAGGCCCAGCTAGTCCAGCTTCCTGTATCTCACAGCGGCCCTCCAAATGCCCCAGGGAGCACTTGAAGGCATAAAGGCAAGATGCCATCGCTACTTCCTGTGGCAAGGAGTTCCACAGACTAATTACAAGCTGGGTAAAGAAATACTTGTTTTTATCTGTCCTAACTCCCCTGACACTCAACTTTAGTGGATGTCCCCTGGTTCTGGTGTGAGGTGAGAGGGAAGAAAGCGTCTTTCTCTATCCGCCCTGTCCAGCCTGTGAGTAATTTAGTATGTCTGCGTGTGTGTGTTTTCAATCTGTATTCCTCTGTGTCTGCTTCTGTGTGTGTGACACACACACACACACACACACAATCTGCAGAGCGGTTTACAAAAAAAACCAAAGGGCAAAAAAATCAAAGGGCTCCCTGTTCCAAAAAGGCTCACAATCTGATAAAATGCAAAAGGACCCCAGCAAAAACCCACTGGAAAAGTCACTGGTGGGGGGGAGGCGGGCTGGTTCCTCTCCCCCTGCTAAGAGGAGGGGCACTCCTTTGAAAAGGTGCCTCTTACCCAATTTGCAGGGTGCTAACTAGCTGCGCACAGATGGCCTTCGAACAGCTGAAGTTGGAGAGCTTGGGCCTTGGGACAGCTGAAGCCTCTGGCGGTGCTTGGTGCCCTTGCCCTGAGATGGGGACTTTGCTTTCAGCCAAGGGCAAGGGCTTTGATTGCAGCGCAACCTCCTGGTTTTAGAAATGGGTTATGTCAGAATGCCAGATGCAAGGGAGGGCACCAGGATGAGGTCCTCTTGTTATCTGGTGTGCTCCCTGGGGCATTTGGTGGGCTGCTGTGAGATACAGGAAGCTGGACTAGGTGGGCCTATGGCCTGATCCAGTGGGGCTGTTCTTATGTTCTTAACTACAATTCCCAGGAAGCCTTGCAGGTCTCTTGTTATCTGGTGTGCTCCCTGGGGCATTGGGTGGGCTGCTGTGAGATACAGGAAGCTGGACTAGATGGGCCTATGGCCTGATCCAGTGGGGCTGTTCTTATGTTCTTAACTACAATTCCCAGGAAGCCTTGCAGGTCTCTTGTTATCAGGTGTGCTCCCTGGGGCATTTGGTGGGCCACTGTGAGATACAGGAAGCTGGACTAGGTGGGCCTATGGCCTGATCCAGTGGGGCTGTTCTGATGTTAACTACAATTCCCAGGAAGCCTTGCCGGTCTCTTGTTATCTGGTGTGCTCCCTGGGGCATTTGGTGGGCCGCTGTGAGAGACAGGAAGCTGGACTAGATGGGCCTATGGCCTGATCCAGTGGGGCTGTTCTGATGTTAACTACAATTCCCAGGAAGCCTTGCCGGTCTCTTGTTATCTGGTGTGCTCCCTGGGGCATTTGGTGGGCCGCTGTGAGAGACAGGAAGCTGGACTTGATGGGCCTATGGCCTGAGCCAGTGGGGCTGTTCTTATGTTCTTAACTACAATTCCCAGGAGGCTTTGCAGGTCTCTTGTTATCTGGTGTGCTCCCCGGGGCATTTGGTGGGCCGCTGTGAGATACAGGAAGCTGGACTAGGTGGGCCTGTGGCCTGATCCAGTGGGGCTGTTCTTATGTTCTTAACTACAATTCCCAGGAAGCCTTGCAGGTCTCTTGTTATCTGGTGTGCTCCCTGGGGCATTTGGTGGGCCTCTGTGAGATACAGGAAGCTGGACTAGATGGGCCTATGGCCTGACCCAGTGGGGCTGTTCTTATGTTCTTATGTAAGGGTGCGCATTTGGAGCTCACACCCCACTCATGTGCCTGCACAGCTGCAGTTCATCAGACCACACTGCTGAGGGCAGGAGCATTTTTGAGTTATCTGCTCCCCATCCATGGAAAGAGACCTGCACAAAAAGTCTTTGTAGGGCTTATCGTATCTCCTTTCGGAAGACCTTACACTTCCCAGCCAGACAAGCTCACCAGCTTGGAGAAGACGGAGTGAGAGCCTGATAGCGGCTCTTGGAGGATTCTGGCTGAGCTTTTAATGTGGTTCCAATTGCACCAGCAGCACCAGAGTTTGCTTACTTGTTCCGGCCTCTCCATCAGCTCAGCACGGACTTGAGCAACCCAGAAAGACCAAAGTTTGAGAATGGGCAAAGGACAGGCAGTAAGACAGGGACTGTCTTCTTCAGTTTTCTCTATCACCTGACTCAAGATTGTGGTTGGACTACCCAGGTTATGAATCCCATCAATCTAAATTACAAGGTAATTGGGGCACACCTGGAGAACGGCACCACTTCTCCTCGTTCTAGGACATCTGGGTGATGACACCCTGAGGACACTGTCTCCCGTTTTGTCTCCCATTCTCCTACGGCATGAATTGTGACTCTCCAACTCTGGCCAGCCCGCCTTCCTGATATTCGTGACCCGTTTCATAACGATACATTAGCCCTCTTTCCACAGAGGCTGCGGCCTAGTGGGGAAACCGGATCGGTGGGTGAGCTTGACGCAGTGCAGGATGAACTCCGGTGGCACAGGTGTACGAGTGGGGCAAGAGTCCAAAGGACACGTCGCTGTTTGCCGTAAGCCAAGTCAGCATTTCAGGGCCAGGGCGCCTGATCCTGCCAGCGTCCTTAAACTGTCATAATCCAAGGTTCTAAACAGGGCATGCTGCGTTCTGGGTTTCCCTGATCAACTCCATGTTCTGGCGCATTGTGCTTCAGTTGTCTACATTGAGTGAACAACTTGGGCAGTCCAACAACACTCTTGGGTCAGCTGATTTCTCAATCGGACAATCCCTGGCACGCCATTGGGCACCCACAAGCAGCCAACATGGTATAAAAGCCTCCACCAGGATTGCCCCCAAGGTTGTTCATCGCCTCCTTGTGTTTTCTGCCTCCAGAGAGACCCAGGTAGGCCCACCTGCTGGACCTTTTCCGGTCAGCAGAAATACTTGATCTCTATTGGGATATTTTATGCTGTCTGTCTGTCTGTCTGTTTGTCGCTCATAAACTAGCAAGATGCCCCACAGGGTGTGTGTCTGTATTTTCTGTATTTGGGGGTCTAACAGAGAGAGAGAGAGAGAGAGAGAGAGAGAGAGGGAGAGCTCTGCGAACAATTTGTGTGGAGACCCTACTATGAGGGTGATCCCCTGAGTGTTTTCCTGGGAAGTGGGTACTACTGAGATGGCTGACCTCTGCCTGGTCTGATGAACTGGGCAGTTGTAGCAGATACAGAGCACAAAACCTCCACACACACACCCCCATTCAGCTGAATGTCCAGACAAGGGAGTGAGGGGTCAGCACTCCTGCTCTGGGTCAGGGTACAGAGTCTGAGAGCCCTCCTCTTCCTTGACGTAGCCCACTTGCAGGGTCGTTGCCCACTGGCCGTCATGTTTCGTGTTGAGACCGTCCTCCTCTGCTCTTCTTTCTCAGGACTCACCACATTTCACCCCATAGCCAGGACCTTTCACTTCTCACAATAAATCACTTCTAAACAGCTAATGTTCCACGGGGTGGGGTGTTGCAACCTCATCCAGCCACTAGATGGAGCTCCTGGACTCAAACTATACAGAACCATCACCCCAGGGACCCTGTTTACCTGCTAAGATTCACACTCATTTGGCTCTTTGTTTATGGAACTATTAATGAACAGCCCCCCCCCCCAAGATGCTGGGACTTCTAGTTTTGCCTCTGCAAACCCCCCCCCCCCCCCCCAGGAATGAGTGCTTTGCTGAGATGTGGGAAACATTTACAGGCTCAAAGGCCACTGTGCAGAAAAACATTTCGTTTCTCTCAATGGAGAGATGTCTGTTCAGATGCTACCTGGACAGAGTGTTTGGAGCCACCGTCAACAGGGTGGGCGCAACCTTAGAAGGCATCCCAGTGCCCAGAAACTAGGGAGGGTTATTACAGAGCCGCTCAACCAGCAAGAAAACCCTCTTGCAGAGCCTTCCCTCCTCGCCTCTGACCTCTCGTCTCCTACCAAATTGGGATGTATCTATGGCTCTGTCAGGAAGTTCTCTGTGTAACAGAGAAGGTGGAAGCAGTTAGATGGTTGATGCGGCCAAACCAATTTGGTAGGAGAGGAGAGGTCAGAGGCAGTGTATAAGTGGTGGTGGTGGCGGGGATAATGAAGGGAAGGCACAGTCAGGATCCCTGGCAAGCCTAATGACTGGACTTGGTGGGACTAATATATATATTTGTGTACACACACACACACACCACACACACACACACACACACACGTGCATAATATTGAAAATAAAATAAATAGAAAATCTGCTGCTGTCTGGACTAGCTCTGAAATAAATGTCCTTCTTCACAATTCACCGCTGTGTTTTTAACAGATGTACCTCTCGAATTGGGGGGGGGGGGGGCTATTCCCTTTAATCTGGAAGAGACAAGCTGGGGATAGTCCCTAAGCCTAAGGGATCCCTGCATCAGATCATCTAAATCTTAGCAAGGAGTCTTTGTCTTTAGATCTCTAGTCCAGCAGGGGTTCCCCAGAGAGGCTGACCAGAGTATAGGAAGGACCACAGCCTCACTCACGGAGATGCAACGTTTCTATGGGCTTGGGGAAGGGGCTATTCAGTGGCACCTTCCTCTGGATCTCTCTCAGGGCCTGCCACCATCGAGCTGCCTGAGCTGTGCTGTCTCAGTTGGCCACGTGTGGGCCGGCCCTGAATTTATCAGTGGCCAAGCCAAAAGGAGACAGGCCAAGGCCAAAGTGGTTGAAGTGTCTCCAAAGGACCCTGGCAGCGATCAGGCGCCCTTGCCTTGAAATGCTGACTTGGCTTACGGCAAACAGCGACGTGTCCTTTGGACTCATGCCCCCACTCGTACACCTGCGCCACCGGAGTTCATCCTGCACTGCGTCAAGCTCACCCACTGATCCGGTTTCCCCGCTGGGCTGCAGCCTCTGTGGGAAGAGGGCTGTCAACAACTCTTGTTTTACATGGGACAGTGTTCATTCCTACTTGCAGAAAGAAATCAGAGGAGTGTGAATCTGGTCACTTCAAAGGGGTGTTTGGGGTGAGAGCTCTGCTCTGATTTCTGTCCTTTGTGAGTCAG
The DNA here is from genome assembly GCF_035046505.1 of Tiliqua scincoides. Classification (NCBI taxonomy): domain Eukaryota; kingdom Metazoa; phylum Chordata; class Lepidosauria; order Squamata; family Scincidae; genus Tiliqua; species Tiliqua scincoides. Next base: position 24,315 of record NW_027101497.1, read on the forward strand.
GAGCGCCATCTAGTGAGTGGATGAGGCTGCAACACCCCACCCCATTGAACACCAGCTGTTTGAATGTGATTTCTTGGCTATGGGGTGTAATGTGGTGACACTGAAATAAAATCCCAGGGGTTGTTTTGTGTTTTAGGGTCAACAGATCTCTACAAATACTTGAGAGCAAAGCATCTCTGGTGAGTCTTTGTGCCAGCCTGGTGATTCGGGGGAGTGACCTGCAGCTGGGTCAAGTTTCCTTGTAAGGTTGTGGCTGGCTCTCTGGGTGTTTGTGTGTGTGTGTGTGTGTGTGTGTGTGTGTGTGTGTGTGTGTGTGTCACACACAGAAACAGACGCAAAGCAACACAGATTGAAAACACACTCACACATATCTCACTTTAAATGGGTGTCCCATTTAAAACAAGAGGACTTATCAGTTTGCCTGAACAGGCTTCTTTAAGAAGAGGAATCGAAGGCCCGGCATTGATTGTTTGGATGACCTTTAGATGGATCAGTCTATGCACACATTATTAACATCAGAACATAAGAAGAGCCCAGCTGGATCAGGCCAAGGGCCCATCTTCCAGCTTCCTGTATCTTACAGCAGCACACCGGATGCACGCACAAGACACTTGCATCTCACTGCCACTCCCCTGCATCTGGTTGGACAGCCCCCTTA